>NC_135438.1:25180148-25480148 GCF_051991255.1 Vanacampus margaritifer | reverse complement strand
TAATTATTTTCATCTCAGCATATGTGTGCATTATTTCATTGTTCTGTTCCTGTATCTTTCCAACTGGCTTTTTGTGTAAACAGCATATATGTACTGCAATGAGGAAAAACATAAAATATACTGTATATATAAATAGATATTTTTTCGTGGTGAAAACTGTTTTGTATCAATATGAGTTTTCCTCTGAGATTGTGATTCTCATGATTTACCAGCGAATCTAATCATCATGTGACTGCTCTTGATAATAGTGCAGAACAAACGGCCATATTCTGTTCTGTGTCTTTTGATGAATGGATAATGAAGCAGATTGAGGATGAGATGAAATGGCAGAGTCTGGACGAATGTTGTTGTTTTGCTTAGAAAGGCTGGATAAACAGACAGAGGGATGTAAGGAATTGTTGGATGAATGGATGGGTGGACGAAGAACATAAGAGTAAAAGGGGGGGGGGGTTAAAACAAAGTGGAGCAGTGATTGATGTCTCTATTGGGATTTTATTTGTTAGCCTCTATTGTTGCCACTTCACGCTTGTCTGAGCGCCTTTTCGTCTCCTCTCTCTACATGTCTCCTGTTTTCGGCTGTCTGTGTCCCTCTCCCCAGCCTTCCCTCCATTTTCTATGTCTACACTGTGAAAGCCCCACACTTGTTTTCATCATTATTTGTGACTTGTGTATCATTTTTTTTCAACTGGATTTGCCGGGATTATCTATCCGTCCCTATGTTGCTGCATTTTCACTGTCTGTATTTTTTTTGTTTCCCTGCTGTCTTAACCATCATTGCCTCCCCCTCTACAACCTATCATCCATTTTGTTTTCTTGACCTCTTTTTTGATCACAGGGTTTGTTTAGTTTATCAATAGTCCCTCTGAGTATATCAGTTATTTGTTTAGACAATATTCATTTTTTACAGTATATGTTATTTGTCTTGTTGTCCCCTGTCAAAATGGGCGTGTCTATTTTCTTCCTTGCATCCCAAGCTTGAAACATAACATCATCCAGTCACACAGATTAAACCATTGACTAAAATAATGTTTGCTTTGAATTTGTATTATTTGGATCGCATTATACATTAGATTGAAATTTACCTCTGAATCCAGAGAAACATTGTCATTGTTTGTTCCATGGATTTCTGGATCGTCTTTTCTGGAAGGAATCTGTTTTGGCCAATCGGATTTGCGGTTGCAATTTGATGTAAACATGTTTTTCATTGTAATTATCTTTTGTTAATCTCGCTGTTTGTTCAGTCACTCCGCCCTGTCCTTGATATTGTCAAATTTGTCGAAAAAGGAACAACATTCAGCCCTGTGAATATAGATCTGGCTTGGCCTACGCCCACATGACACCCTTCCCATCCCCCATACTACCAGCCAATGATGTTTGGGCAGTCAGACATTTTATGCTCCACCTGTTTGCCATTTTCATTTAGTCTCCAGACTTTCTTAACATTGTGTCTTGACATCTAAGATGGAGGTGAATGTATTGCCCCTGCACCTCCTACACCAAAATACAGTAGCTAGTCAATTTTTTATATATATATTCTGCTGGGCTGTTACAACTTCAAGTGGACTGCAGGAGATTGTTTTTTTTTACATTTCTTCCAGCCCATCTGACATTTGCCATACTGCAAGTTTGAACACTCCCTTGATTAGTATTCTTGTCATCTTTTCTCCATGATTTTATGATCCTTCTGTAGTGTGACTGTCCGTGGCCTCACTTTTCTCTAATAAAATGTGTCTCCTATTGAGCCTTTGCATAAACGCAAGCAATATGGCTGTAAATAAGATTGATGATTATTAATTCATTAAAAGTATACTTCTTCTGTAGATATTTTTATAGAGCATGACAATATGGTGATTAATGAATTGCTCAGTAGTCATTACCAACCTATAACCACATAATATATTTGTTGAAATGCCATTAAAGGCTGAGAGGAGAGACCAACTCCTGTTACTTATATGCACTACATCTTGCATTGAACAACTGAATGTAAATTTTGATGCTGATTGATTTTGCAATAGTATCCGGTTGATGCAATCTGGATGCAACTTGTAAACATTGCCGTGCTTATACTCTGAAATGAAAGTTTTAAAGTTGTAAGCAAGAACATGTACACAATAAATTCTGTAGTGTAAATTTGACTCTATTTAGAGTGGGACCAAATAGACTCAGTTTTAGAGTAGTATTAACACTTGAAAGAGAGTAAAATAAAGAATTGGAAAATAAATAAATGAAAATCACTCAAGGGCTGAGGAACGATCTCACGACCTTCAGCTTGGGAGAAAGCTGATCTACTTTTTGAGCCACGCAGATACTGCTGTGTGTTAGTATATCGTTCGTGTCAGCTGGAATCTTTTTAAATCCAAGAGCAAAAACGGGTTTGATCAAAAACCTCTTGGAGATAAGCAAACAGTAAGAGTGGCATAGCTCAGGTGGTAGTGTGGCCGTCTCCCAAGAAGAAGGTTGTGAGTTTGTTCCTCAAACTTTGAGTGACTTTTATTTATTTATTTATTTTCAATTCTTTATTTTATTCTCTTCCACGTGTAAATATTAGCCTAGTCTACAACTGAATCTATTTGGTCCCACTCTAAATAGAGTCACATTTACTCTAAATACGTGGTCAAATTTACTCTACAGAATATACTGTATACCCCTAAAAATGGAGGTGATTTTTGTATTTGCTTGTTTACCCTGCATGTGAAGAAGATACTGTCAGACGTCAGTGTCTTCACAAAATACACTATCAGTTAATGGCAATATGTTTTCCCTTCCAGATTATATTTAAAGTAGAGTAACTATTAAAAACAAAATATTTCTTAAATTCTATCTACTGAATAAATGGGTAGAGTGGATCATTGTTTTTATGCATAAAATTAAATGATGGGCTTGACCATTACATCTGGAATAACTTAGACATTGCACTTTGTATGATTTTTTTTTCTTTCTTTGTACAACAAAGCAAACACTGAAGAACTTTCATTGAATACTGTGCAGCAATTTAAGGGCATTCAAACACATTTGGACAACTTCCACTATTACAATAATTCTGGACTACTACTAATGATAATAAAGGGGAATCTACACAATGAGTGCCTAATGGAGGCCTCTACAATCCTGGTCCTCAAGGGCCAGAGTCCTGCAGGTTTTAGATGTTTCTGTCCTCCAACGTACCCAATTCTAAATATCAGGATAATTTCCAGACTTCTGCAGAGCTTGGTGGTGATCCGATTCCATGAGAATCAAAGTGTTTTGGAATATGGGGAAAAAAATCTCTAACCTGCAGGACTTCGGTCCTTGAGGACCAGCAGTGGGGAAACCTGGCCTAAAGTCTTGAGGTTGTGAAGATTTTTCCATGTGGAGTCCAACATGCCTGGCTCACATTCTACAGAAGATCTGAAAGAACTCCCTACATCACGCGTGTTACTGCCCGCCTACCTCCTAAACTGCTTGAAACATTCAAGAAATGGATGTCGCTCAACTCAAAAGATCAAGATGTCTCATTATGCAGATGGCGTCCACCCTCTTGCCTGAAAGTCTGCACTAATCTGCTGGCTTCAGTTTTCACTCCGATCTTTGATGTATCTCTGGAGCAGAATAAAGTTCATCCCGGTTCTCTAGAAATGTGCCATTCAGGATTAAATGTCTCCTGGTCTGTCAATCTACCATCTGTGGTCATGAAGTCCTTTAAATACCTCATGCCGACCACCTGAAGATCATCCGAAAACCAACCTGGCCCATTGGTCAAATAGGTTGATGCAGTCAACATGGGGCTGCATTAGTTCTGAATTCAAGACCATCATCGTTGAATTTATCCGTTCCTATCTCTACCTGCCACTGAATGAATGGATTCCCAGCAGGAGGCAGGGTACACAGTAAGTGTGTATGGAGAAAACCACCTCAACCACACACACTATCAGCACCGAGACCCCTGAAGGATGTGTGCTCTCTTCATTCTTCTGTGCTTACTAGATACCAATGACTGTACCTAAATGCATCCAACTATTAAGCAAATGTCACTACAGTTGTTGTCCTCATCAATGATGGCAATAGGTGTGCATATCAACACTAAGTGATGTTGATGCTCTGGACCTGGAGCTGAACATGCTCAAGACAGTAGAATTAATTGTGGACAGGAGGAGACATCCTTCACAAAGGCTACCACTCACTCTGTATAAATTATCTGTGTGAACAATAAAGACCATCAAGTTTCATGGAACTACACTCTCTACACTGAAAAAGGTAGACCAGCCCGGGGGGTTCTTTCTTGTGACTTGCTTATTGGAACAGCTGTTAAGACATGGTTTGATGCTACTACAAATGATTGTTCTTTGCATAATTTGGCTTTAGTCTAGGCACGGAAAAGCATCTCAAGGGAGGGAACTCAAGACATGGTGATGGACATTGAGTCTAGACTTCAGTTTTATGTTTTCTCTGTCACTATCCCGAAACATAAGACACTTCAGACATGTGATGTTGCTGATAAAACAAATGTGGAAGACATCAAGTACATAAAACCATCATGACAGAATTTTTAGGGTCAATCAACAATGAGTTGTGACTTATGATAGTGCAGGTGCTCTTTACAGGAAGTAGTTTGTGGTCATTCCACTTGTAGAAAAGTAATTCCGTGACCGCTTCAGTTTGCACAAGTGCTCAATTAAGTCTGAAGGAAAGCTGACAAAAGACATACAAATGGAAGTGGACCTTGTATATAAGCCTCATATCCATTTCATTATTATGACCATTAATAGAGAAGAACTTAATGGAGAGATGAAGTAGTCAATATAAATCGATTTAGCACACTCATAGCAGGAGTGCGTTAGCAGGGTGCCGTGAGAGTGAGAACCAAATACTGGAGGGGGAAACCGTACATGGACAATGGAGAAAAAATGGCAGATTGGCTGTTTGCGTCGCTGAATGTGATTTTTTATTTTTTTTTGTAAGTGAATCGTAGTGGGTGAAAGAGGTTAAACTGGATGAATAACAGTAAACTAATCCAGATAATAAAGTTGTTTCCAGGCTGAAATGACATTAGTTGCCCTATTGTCATAAAAAATGAAATCTTTAAAAATGTACTTAATTTACTCTACTATATTTACGATGTATTTCCCTATAAATTCACAGAGGTTGCTGTCAAAGAATATTCAGTAAAGTGAAGAGAAGGAAGTGTATGCAATAATCTGAGAATAATGTCATAATTACAGACAGAATGTCTCTGTTCCAAGACGGATATGTTCATATTCTCTGTAAAATTTGCAATCATTCATAATTAATATAGTATTTAATAATACTGTAACTCATTTAATTTCTATATTTGTTGGCTACAGTAGCCCAGTCCTGAGTTTCGATAGATGCTGGTGTGGTGGATCTGGCATGCATGAAAATCTCCACCAAAGAGGGGAGCCGTCGACCCCTGCCAGGACAGAGCAAGCGCAACACCTCCGGGCCCCTCCAGGCCACGGCAGCGCCAAGGGCCAACCCCCGGGCCCTGCAGGGGCCACCGGTTTACAGCCCCCGCGGTCCACAGCCCCCATGCCCCCCCCCCCCATCCACCCCAACCCAGCCCCAGCCACTCCCAGGCCCCCAAACCTCCAGCACCCCCCCTCCCCCACTCCAGCGTTCTTAGTGAAAGCTAACCCTGTTACTGAGTTTGCCAGGAGCTCGCCGACTGGTGAACTCTACCCCTAAACCTTGAATGTGACCCCACCCAGTGTATATACAAGTGTGTGTGTGTGTGTGGTGCATTAAAATTGGGAGCAGGTGAGCCATAGCAGAGGGAAATGATATCCCCACGCTCCGATCCACCTGCCTCCCAGTCATGTCAGTGAGTGTATGTGGTGCATTAACGCGCTAATTAGCATTAGTGACACATACAGACTACATACACATACACATACTACAGATTGAAGCAAAAATCATTGTAATTCATCATTTTGAATAAAAAAAAGCGCTTTTAATAGAAAATTTATTCTGAATCGAATCGCAGACCGGAATCGGGAGACATTCAAAGATCCCCACCCTTAATATACAGTATATTAGAGCTTGTCAAACGATAAAATATTTTAATCAGATTAATCACATTTTAGAACTTCGAATAATCACAATTAATCACGCTTAATTAAAAAGGCTTTTTAATCAACATTTTTTGCCCACCAAATTTAACTTTAACAGCACTAATATACAACATATATAAGACATTTGTGGTGCTAGTTGAATAATAAAGAATGTAATGTTCATTTACATGCAAATTCATTTTATTTTTATCAAGCAGCTTTGATGGCCTATAGTGTCAATACACAACACTTGGCTTTCCATCCATCCACTCTCTGCACCACTTATCCTCATCATATTTTAGTTTATTTTTACACTCAAATTAAATGAATAAAAGATAGAGAATGGATGAACTAGAAGACATCTTGTGTCCAGCAGGTTAGTCTTTTAATTGTCAAATAAGTGTACAGTGCATATAAATACAATTAACACACCCCTGTTCATATGCCAGGTTTTTGTAATATAAAAAAAGAGCACAAGACGCATCACTTAAAACCTTTTTTGACCACTATGACCTACGACCTGTACAATTTAATTGAAAACAATATATATATTTAATAGAAGGGAAGCAACATTAAGCTACAGAGATAATGAGGTTGCGCAATTGTGAACACCCTGTTTTAACTGGAGATGTGACTGCATTCAGGATGAACCAATCACATTCATACTTCTGTTTAACCCCAAATAAAGTTAAGCTGTTCTTGTAGGCTTTTCCTGACATTTTTGTAGTCACATCTTTTTGTGCATGCCATGGTACACAGAGAGCTTCCACAGCATCAGAGGAATCTCATTGTTCTAAAGAATCAGTCAGGGAAGGGTTAAATGAATTTCCAAGACAACAATTACTGTAGCGTCTACACCACAAATAATAGTGAAGACAAGTTATCATCAAGTGGAGCATATTTGACGCAACAGTGACCTTCCCAAAACTGGATGTCCCACTAAACTTGATGGAAATGTGAGAAGAAAACTGGACAGGTAGGATGTTAAGAGACCAACAGCAACATGGAAGGCTGCAGGACTTTCTGACTAGTACTGGATGTTTAGTACACTAGACACCAGTCTTTTCCTATAGTATGTCTGGGCTACGGAGTAAAGTTGCCCATCTTTCAAATCTCCCTTATTTATGTGGGAAAACTTGTTAATGGTCCATTAAACCCAAGGTTGAACTTTTTGGCCGTAATTCCAAAAGGTGCATCCGGTAAGTATTCACAGCGCAAAGACATGGTTGGCATTATTATGACTTAGCGCCTAAGAGCATTAAGTGAATCTTTTGGTCACAATATCATGAAACCAGCAATTCCAGGCACGAGTGTGAGCCATGCATGGACAGTAATGGAGAGGCGAGGAGGGATTTCAAGTTGAACTAGCCCTTTGATTGACAGTTTGAATAATTTCAGATGGCCATTCCAGCAGAGCGTGTGTATGTATGTGCGTGAGTATGTGCACTATGAAGATTTCAAGAATCTGAATGGGACATTTGAGTTCACCACTGTAGGGCTCTCCCTTCATTTGCTTTTGGTAGTTGCTTTTGAGTTCAGCAACTGCATACATTCTTTTGTTGACCAACGCAAAAAATGTAAACAACACAATTAAAGTACAAAACACTAACACAACTGAGTAATGTAATAACAGCAATATTGGTCCATTTTCACCAAAACAAGCACTCTGAATATAGAATCTCCAAATTCAAATTAGTATGCTGATTAAAAGTGGCAGAAGTAATAATAAAAAGGTTCAGTTGGTAAACTAAAACCTGCAACATCAGCCTCCACCGATTCAGCGACCAGAGGAAGAAGCACACTGTGTTTGAATCTTGGTAGATTAGATGCTGGTTTGGTGGATCTGGCATGCGTGAAAAACTTCCACCAAAGAAGGGAGCCGTCGACCTCGGCCAGGACAGGGCAAACACAACCCCCGGGCCTCGCCGGGCCACCCGGAGATTAATGTATTAGTGCTGTCAAAGTTAAAGCGTTAACTAATAATTAATCACAAACAATTATCACATTATGTATTAACGCATATAAACCACACTATTAATTTTGACTACAGATTATCCTTTATCTTGACAGCGGATGGTTTGAGCAATAAACATAACTACATGCATTAAAAAAAGAATTTAATAAATGTTTGTGTATAACATTCAGAATTTTTGTTCATGTCACACTACTGGGGTCATATATATAGTTTTCATTTTAAATTATGCAAGTAATTAAACTGATTAAAAAAAGTGGAGGATGAGCGTGTGCAGTGGATCAAAAAAATGTTAATGTCCTCATAACATTAAATGTGTCACGGTGTGGTCACGGAGCGGCGTGGTGTCTGTCGGCGTGTGAGGTGGAGGACCCAAAATGCAGGGAGGCAGGAGAACCACAACAGGAGTGCAGGCGAGACTGGCGTGCTTTATTTTACAAACTCAAAATCAAAACGACAGAACAAACTCCGGGGTTGACCGTGACAATCGGCAATGATCCCACAAGGACTGATCACCACCCGGGAACTAAATACCCACACAAATTAGGTTGATTAGTCACACCTGAGGCCAGGCACAAGTGGCTGAGAGCCCGGATTGGTCAGCCTGCGGAAGGGCAGGAATCCACTCAGGACCAATCGGGACCCTCAACCAAAACCCGATCCTCCCAGACATGACAAAATGTTGAAAGAATTACCACATAACAGGTGCTCTTCAAATTTGGTAGGCAAAAAAAATGTTGATGAAAAAGTGATTTATTATGATTAATCAGAACTCTCAAAACAGATTCCAACCCCATGCCGCCGGGTCCGCCCTTGTGTTTTGCATTGTTGAAGTCAAGTCTGAGTGTTTTCTATCCATTCCAATTACCGTTAGCCAGAGTTTGCATTGTGGTGTTTATGTTAACTTGAGGTGCAACATAAACACTGGCAAGGATGAAAATGTTGGCCAGAGAGCGTAGATTAATCATGTACATTGAGGGAAGCCGAGTTTGAAGCTTCACCAAGATGCTGGCACCTTCCTTCATCTGCATTGTTATAGAGTGCAGCTGCTCCCTTGGTTATAATGTCCAAAAAACTTTGGGGATTTGTCAAAGCTGGCGGAAAAAGGTCCACTGAACACTGCCTGTTTTTTAGCAATTAGTCTTACCTTAGCTTAGGGTCACCAAAAATCAAGAAAAGCTGCTATACTATCAATTTGGTACCTCCTCACAAACAAGGAAACACCCTCATGTTTATGGAGCACATACGGCCATTTGTGCTTAGCGTGCCCCAGTTTTACCAGGTCACTGGGTCTTGCCTGCTTATCAAACCCAAATATGGAAATATGAAAAGGATTATAACATGGCTGAAATATAGAACACACAATCAAACTAGCAACTGCAGAGAGATTTTAGTTTGAAACAATTGCGTTAATATACATGGGTATTTAAAAAATTACATATTTAGACAATGACAAAAAATCACTCCTCTGCACACGCTCATAACACATTTATAAAACAGTATTTCACATCTCCTCCATCTGTCTCCGAACTGCCTATCTAATCATACTCTTTATTCAAATAATAGTGGAATGGCTGTAATTTATGCAAAAATATTTTTATATAAAGAAGCTCAATTGTAATGAACATTTTCTTAAATTCAGTGCATATTGTACAATGTCACCACCTTTATAGCACCTATTTTGATATGAAACACTACTGATCTGAGCGAAACACGCCACTGAGCAAACCAACATGATTTATGCCTGTGACTTGTGTGTAGGAAAATGTGTATTAGTATGGCTGTGATGCTCGCCGAGCTGCACTGTTGCCATAACAACGCTACAGGCAAAGTGGGTCAGCAGGCTCCTGCCACACCCCTGCTGGCATGGTAACATGGCTGGTCAATTAAACATGAGCAGTAGAATGACTCACACAAATGAAAACACACACTCTTTTCGAAGAACTGGAGAGATGATTTTATTGGCTTTAATACATTTTCTCTTTGCATGGATGTATGCAGGCTGTTTATCCGTGTGTGCTTTACATTTTGAAAATATAATTACTGAATAGTCAAGAGCATGGATGGAGCTGGGGCGGAATGAGTAATTAGCAAACACAACAGTGGATTGTTAAACATCTGTCAAGTCAATCAGTCAAAGTTAAAAAATATTGTATGGTTATGGAAAAGAGGATCTGTAATTTACAACATGAAAAAAACACTTTACAGAACAATTTGAAATAAAACAACTGTGATCATTTTGGAAACAAATTCTAAATGCAGGACATGACAGCAGCAGACCGTGCATGAAGCAATTGGAGCTTTAAAACCATCCACACCTATTTTAGAGGCTGTAAATTCAGTGGCTGTGGTTGCCACTCGAATAAACTTAGTGACCCCCAATCCTGGCTCACTATAATATTCAATAAATTTTGTTATCTATAAGAAGAAACACTGATCCGGACAAGAAACCATATATCACTGACAGATGGGTAGATACCCACTGCCTCCATCACACTCAGTTTACATTAGGTCAGTGAATTGCAAAATGAGGAAAAGTGATGACAAATAATAATCATTTCCTTCATTTCCATCCAGTCATTCAAATTGTGCTTGTTAAAATAAAATACTGGCTTTCTGTCTATCCATCAATTCTGGATCTCACCTATATATTACTTCTATATTTATCATCTCCTCATAATTCTCAGTAGAGATCAAATGAATAAGATCACACATAAAAGGAATAAGAGCAGTGTTTTGAATAGAGATGCACCGAATTTTCAGCCACTGAAACCCTTCTGACAAAAATGGGACCTCTCCCCCAGCTACAGTTTTGTCAGCTAGACAATTAAAGGTGTACTCAACACTAAATCTGATAAACTGTATAAACTAGTGTCTACTAATGCTGTCAATATGTCCTGGTCATTATTTTGACATTTTAGTGCATGTTTATTGAAAGTTTGAATTTGGGGCAAAAAAACGTTGTTTGGCGCCATATTAAGGTTAAACACTGGGATAAACACAATAAATTTTTTTGTCCTCTCATTTGATGAGCAGTCAGCTGCTACGTCACATGCAAAGTGTGACGTAGTCGCTCTGCCACCCACCGGCTCAGTCTTGTACACGCCTCCTTAAACACCTTCTTAGCGAATTGCTGCTGTCACAGCCAGAACCAGTAGCCCTGGATGCAGATTGCAGTTCGAGGCGTGCCTCGAGGTCCACCCGACGTGAAGGCACTGCGCAGGGGTTACTCGCCAGAACACGCTCAACACTCCCATTCGCAAACCCAACGGTCCTCCAGGAAACACCTTTGAGCGCTCATTTCAAATATTAGTGAGGGGTAGAGCAAGAGTCTGATTGTTGTGTTACCATTTAAAACCAAAACAGGATGTTGTGGTGAGGCAAGCAAACCTACAGACAGCAAGTGTCCCGATTTTTTCTTTTCATTTATTTAGTTAAATGTATGTAGATTATTTACCCCAAAGTGTTTATGGCGATAGTTTATTGAAGAAAAAAAACTTTATAAAATTGTTTTTTACTTCTTTTTCATTAGTCTGGGAGAAATAACGACCACAGCGGGGGCAAGCCACATTGAGTATGAAGGCTAAAACACGTGCTCATCGGCTTCCCGCACGTCTCATTTCCAGTGTTCACACGTCAAGCGTAATCCAGCATTAACGCGGGCCATGAGCGTTCTGTCTCTACTACTCGCTGGCATTTCAGAGTTTGTACCGGACGCACCCGCTTCATTCACACCGCCAAGTACTTCCACTTCTGTCCTGGGACTACTGCTGAAAGACTCTTTTTCTCCTGTAACACCTTGCTTTTTTCTTTGAGGTGCGTGTGTGTCCCTCAAGCCCTTCCACTTTTTTGTGGCAATCAGGCGGCCGCTTGTTGTGCTAAATACTTTGGCTAATGTTATTGCTGTGATTGTGCTATTGCTACTAGTGCTGGGCGATATGAAAAAAATCTTATATCATGATATAGCCTATTTTATATCACGATGACGATATAGTTATAATATATTTTCAGTTATTCTTTAAGAAAATTATACAACACACTATGACTGCTTACATTTCTCATTTTATTTTGAAGTCACATTAAACAGAAATGTATCCAATGAGAAATACATCTAGTAGTGCTGTTATATAAAATTATTATTTGTAAACGGAAGAGTCACAGTATCCGACATATGTTTAGCAAATATATTTATCAATCTAAATAAGAGGCATCAAAAAATGTTTGACAGAATTTGGTTTAAAAAACAAAACAAAAACAATAATATTAAAAAAGAGCTCTGCTGTAGTGTAATTCTGAGAACATTTATTGTGCAAATTTCAAAAGTCAAAATCAAAATTCAAAATGAATCTACATTTATTCGTTTAATCTTCTCAGCCACTCCTCCTGGCTGACGTATGGGATGCTGTAACAATCACATCACTTCCTGTTTACCTTTGTGTGTAGCATTAGTTTTTTCTCTCCAGAGATTCATTAGATTGCCTGCTGTTTTGCTTTTCAAAGTTGGACACTCTTTAAACACACTTTTAACGCGGTTCGAGTCACCCTTGTTAAAAATGTAATTGATCACCCAAGCACTTAATGCATAATGCTTAATTGCATGATAACATTAGTCAGTTAGCATATCAATTAGCATAATTTCTTCATGAGAAAAATTCTTGTATGAAGCGTTATACGCCGCCATGGAGGCTGTAATTACTAATTTTGGAGCGAACCCGCAACATGTTTATGGCCAGTAGAAGCAAGCCGAAGCTCGTTGCTATAAACAGCTGCTACGGCGTAAGTAGAGCGGATCTCGAACTGGGTACCCGCTTGTAGGTGACGTAAACATCCCAGCGAAGCTTTTTCTGGCTGTCTCCGCAATTCAGTTTAAGTAAAAACGTAAAAATCTGTGTTTTGATGAGGTTAAAAACGAATGCACATTCAGAACCACAAACTGCGATGCGAAACAACTTATTTTAAGCCTCTTGTAGTTTGAAAGGTGTACCCAGCATGCCTTCAGGCTTTTTTTGGTAAATAGTTATTAATAATCCTGGGTGTGTTTTTTTCTCAAAGTTATTCATTATTTGCACCCTCCCACTTAATAATTATTTTTTTTTAATTCATTGACTGTTAGATTTACTTTTGCACCGTAAGATTGTAATGTTTGCCGACAATATATTGTGGCTCACTGTTAAGAATATTTGTTCAAGCTGCCACCAAGTGACAGCTGTATGAAACAAGCATGCATAATGAAAGCTACTGTCCACCAAACAAGCTTTCTCTGTCGCTTATGTTTGCTGTAAGTGATAAACGACGATAGACACGGTAGGAATAAAATGACACAATAGCAACTTTCCTATCGTCTTCACCATAGACAGGGTCATTCAAAAAGAATAGCATGTGATATTTCACGAATGAAAAATGTGTACTTGAGTACCTTTAAGTTTTTATTTAATGTTTTACAAGTTTACAAGTGCTCATTGTGGCCACCAGCGGCAGCACATACAACATCAAGTCATTGAGAATTGCTCCCGCAAACGCACCTCAGGATGTCGCGGACCAACATGTTGATTGCGGTTGTTTTTTCATCTTTCATCTCACTGATAATGTTCACTCGACCATGGTGATCCCCACAGAGAGACAGACCGTGAATAGTAAAATGCAAATTAGAGATTTTAAACAGATAATATCTTTATTTATTGTTCCTTTAATCTAGTTGTTTGACATATATTAACCTAACACAGCATTATTTGGAATGACTGTGTTAACTACAACAATAAACAATTTATAGAATCAGCCATCTTTGTTGTTTACATTCGCCTCAAACGCTTTGAGGTCGGAACGCGGAGAATCCGAGTGGGATAAATCAGACTTCCCACCTTCTTCAAATGCAGCAAAATTATTTATTATTTATATTTCACTTTCACTTTGCCTTGACTTTAGTTAGGTACAGTCGTAGCCCACAAATGCTTAAAGTGTTTTGGTTTTCGGCCAAGTGTTTTTCATTTTCGCTTTTTTGTTTAGGCCAAATATTTTCATTTCGGTGCATCCTTATTTTTAACCATCAATAATAGTTTAATAGCTTGATATATTTTTGGAAAGAATGGTAATAATAATTTTCTAATGCTTATCCTGTTCAAGTTTGTCAGGTTTACAGGAAATCTGGAATCAATCCAAGCTGACCTTACAGTTCCAAAAACACAACTACAACTTTGGTTAAAGGGGAAAAAAAAGTATAATATACAGTATAGCCCAAAAAAGGAAAAATAATTAATGTCATAATATTGAGACACGGTGCCAAGATTGTTTTCCCCTTGGGTTTGGGGGGCTTTGATGGGGGTTTTTAAGAGCACTGTCCAATGAACTACATAGACCGACTTTAAGTCCTTTCCATCGTTCGAACATAATTTAGGCAAAATCCTTGAAGCATCATGATTGTAATTTAGTCTTCTCCTTTTTGGGCTTCTAATGGATGACTGTGAGATGTGTTCCATGCAACATTACATATTGGGTGTTGTGACTTTGGTTGGGTCTGTGATGTCAGCAGCTATGGTCCTTCCTTTTGACACATAAGGTTGTGTGGCTTGATGTCTTTCAGTTTTTTTGTGTTTAAACTTGAGTTGAGTTGAGTTAATGTGAGAGAGGCAGAAGAGCCTGCCAAAGTCATAAAAATGCATTATATAGAAAGAATATAATAATGTTTCACAACAACGCTGAACTATATTTACAATTTACAATGTACTTGTGGATGAATTTGTAATGATTGTGCTTTAAAAAAAATTGCAAGTGCACACTGCTCGCCTGGTCGTGTGTTCCCATTCAATTGCATGAGAGCTCAAGCCACAGTTAAATGAATGAGGCTGAGTTCTCCATTCAGAAATTGCGCAGCCAGCGAGTTTCGTGAGCCGGTCGTGAAATCCAGATCTAATATTACATCCATGGTGGTCCATATGAAATTGTAAATACGGTTCAATGTTGGCGCAACTTGTCACTGATGAAATGTTATGGCAGAACCGTACGCACTGCAGGAGTGCAAGCTTGACGTGGACAGTTCAAATGATCCCGCCACCTACCCGCCGCATGCCTGTTGTAATGGAAATGCAATGGAGGCCGTGTAGTGTCGTTCTGTGAGGTGCGGTGTGGTGTGGTAGCGTGCCGTGCGGGGCTAATGGAAAAGTAGCATTCGTTTTGCACTTCTGTGTCCTGTCTGCTTCTGGGTCCAACTTCTGCTCCTCACCTCACAGTACATTCTGACCAGTCATGGAGCCAGCAGACAGACACAATCTATCAAGCCGTCAGCACTCAGGTAGCGCAGCTCGGCTGACACAAGCACCTCCTGATGGAGGTTATGGACACCATTTAGAACTTTTCCACCACCGCTTTGCCACAGACGTCATCACCTACTCCAACTCATACCCCAGTCTCCAATCAGGGAGTGATGTTCTCACCTACTACTGCTTCACTTTTAACCAGCAATCCAACATACCATGCCTCACCCAACTGACCTCTACAGCCTCTCCATTCACAGCATTTCCATTCACATGGGCCAACAAAGCTGATGTCACATTCAAATGCCTCAAGCAAATGTTCACCTCGGCCTTGGTCCTCATTCATCCGGATCCTCCCTTACATCGTCGAGGTGAATGCTTCTAACTAACTCACCCAGAGAAGCTTCAGAAACCAAAAACATCCTTGTGCATCTTTTTGGCACAAATTCTCCCCAAAGAGAGAAATTCTGGGGTGTTTTAATTTATCTCTGTCCTATCATCCAGGCCCCCATTATGTTAAGCCTGATGTTCTCTCCCGCATGCATGATCCCTTTCCAGAGAGGCAAGACCCCAAGACCATTGTCCCCTCTTCATGCTTTGTCGGGGCAGCTGTTTGGGACATCAAGTGGGCAGTTCTGGAGGCACAGCAACAGTAACCAGATCCTGGTTCGAGCCCTAAGGATAAGAAGGATCGGCTATTCGTCCCAGATCACTCCTCTAGTTGCCATCCATATCTATGGAATGAGAATCCTACCAATACTCGTAACCTCGTAATAAGGGTTTGAATCTCCGAAAACATTTTTGTATGACTGAAAAATTGATTTGAATCTCCCAAAATATTTTTGAATGACTGATAAATCTCTAAAAAAGCTTTAAAATTATAATAATAATAAAAATATAAATGCACCTAGCAGGTGCACTTTTGGCAGACTTGCATGCCGACACCATCAGTCATTGACCACAAAAAGTTAGACCAACCCATCTTAGCAAACAGAAAAGATGATTGGACTGAAGTTCACTTCCGCTCCCTACTACCCCCACTACCACCACCACGTGCCTTTAAGTTTCAAGTACGTTACGAGTTGAGACTGCGGGCGCCCTGGTAATCCACGTCTTCAACCGCCATGGTATTTCATTGTTTCTGACCGGTAGCCCCAGTTCATATCCCAGGTATGGCAAGCCTTATGTAAAGCTCTTGGGGCATCTTCCAGCCTACCTTCAGGTTATCATCTCCATACCAATGGACATTCAGAGAAAACCAAGCTTGAGTCACACCTTAGGTGTGTCTGGTCCCACCATTAAGCATCCTGGGTCAATAATTCCTACAATTCCCTCACCTCATCCACAGGCAAGTTTTTGTTTATGACTGTCTATGGGTATCAACCTTCACTATTCCCTTCCCAAGAGAAAGAGGTCGGTAATACTTCTGCCCGTGTCATCTCTGTCATTGTCGTGCCATCCAGAAGCATGCCAGAGCTCCCCTCTCCTGCCTATTCCACCATAACAGTCAACTAGCTGATAGGAATTTGTCTTCATAAATCAGTGCTTCACAATTATTTTTGTTATGCTAGGGAGGAAGAAAATATTTTGCGCCTGCACCCAACTCTCGACCGTGACTATAAATACTGTCATTTGTCTATAAAATTGTTTTATGTACAGATTTGTAAGCACAAATTCTCTGAAAATAAAAACGGCTCTGTCACCTACTTTAGTGGATGTGTAATTACACTTTTTTTCTAGTATGGGGAAACAAAACATGAGGACAGGTCAAAAGTTTAAACTGAGAAAATTTATCATTTTAAGGGGAAAATATGTTGATTGTAAATTTCATGGTGCCAATAAATCTGAAAAAAAGTTGGGACAGGTAGTAATAAGAGGCTGGAAAAGTCAATTGCACAAAAAAAAAAACAGCTGGAAGACCAGTTAGCACTAATGAGGTCCATTGGCAACTGAAAAGAGCTTCTCGGAGTGGCAGTGTCTCTCAGAAGCGAAGATGGGTAGAGAACCACCAATTCTTCCAATGTTGCGCAGAAAAATAGTGGAGAAATATCAGAAAGGTGTTTACCAGCGAAATATTGCAAAAAAGTTGAAGTAATCATCATCTACAGTGCATAACATCATCCAAAGATTCAGAGAATCTGTGTGTAAGGGTCAAGGCCGAAAAATCATACTGGATGCCCATGATCTTCGGTCCCTTAAACGGCACTGCACCGCAAACAGGAATGCCAACTGTAAGGGAAATTACAGAAAGGGCTCAGCAATACTTCCAGAAAAAATTGTGGGTGAACACAATCCACCGTGCCAGCCGCCGTTGCCAGAAGAAACTGTACAGTACAAAGAAGCCATTTCTAAAGCAGGCCAAGAAGCGCAGGCGTTTCTCTGGGCCAGGGGTTATTTAAAATGGAGTATGGCTAAGTGGAAACCTGTTTTGTGGTCAGACGAATCACGATTTGAAGTTCTTTGTGGAAAACTGGGGCACCATATCATACTGAATAAAGAGGACAAGGACAACCCGAGTTGTTATCATCACTCACTTTATAAGCCTGCATCTGTGATCGTATAGGGTTGCATGATTGCGTGTGGCATGGGCAGCTTCCACATCTGGAAAGGCATCGTCAATGCAGAAAGGTATATTTAGATTCGAGAACAACATATGCTCCCATCCAGGCATCATTACTTTCAGAGAAGGTCTTGCATTTCTCAACACGATAATGCCAGACCACATGCAGCACCAATTACAAAATCATGGCTGCGTAGGAAAAGGATCCGGGTATTGACATGGCCAGCCTGCAGTCCACTTCTTTCACTTATAGAGCACATTTGGCGCATCATAAAGGGGAAGGTGCAACAAAGAAAGACCAAGACAGTTGAACAGTTAGAGAGACGTGTATTAGATAAGAATGGGATAGCGTTCCTATTTCTAAACTTGAGAAACTTGTCTCCTCGATCCCCAGACACATTTGCAGACTGTTGTAAGAAGAAGAGGGGATGCCTCACAGTGGTGAAAATTGCCTTGTCCCAACTTTTTCGAGATTTTTTGACACCATGGAAATTAAAATCAACATAGTTGTCCCTTAAATTGGTACATTTTCTCAGTTTAAACTTTTAACCTGTTCTCTATGTTCTATTCTGAATAAAATATTAAAATTGGGCACTTCCACATAATTGCATTAAATTTTTATTCACAACTTGTATAGTGTCCCAACTTTTTGGGAATTGGGTTTGTATATGAGTCGGCAGGCGAGTGTACAACGTGACCATATTTTAATTTCCCAAAAAAGAGGACACTCAGCCCGACCTCAAGATCCTTGATACTCAGATACAAAATGCCATACATTCAAACTATTTTAACATATGCCTCCTCTGCATGAGTAGAAAATGAAACAAAAAAAATATTACTCTCTTTTGAAGTCTTACAGTTCTAAATGTATTTTTTTTTGTCTTTTTTTTTTTATTTACATTTTATTTTTTTACTTCAAGAGGGGTTCATACCCATTGCCTCCGGTGCGGCAATGGGTATTTGCCACTCAGCTTAAGTTCTGGGCCACCGTCACAGCCAGTGGCCATTTGCCACAAAAGAAAAATGGACCATTTCAAACCCGCCCGGACGCCTGGAAAGAATGTAATCAAGTGAATATCTCCCTGTAAAACAGCCTAATTCCTCACAAAATCAAGCTAGCAATAGCAATGCCAAACATCATGTAAAGTGGAACAGCCAGGTAATCAAAGCACATCCACAAAGCTCTTTTGTACCATTATTTTTAAAAAGTACGAATAATTCTCTATACCTTACTTTGCTGAAGATCCGATAGCTAAGGCATTGGTCTCCCATCCTTCAAAACCTGACGTTTTTCCCTCAAAAGAAAGGCGTGAGAATAGTTTGATATTCTCCAGAGTGGCGTCGTCTTACCGCCTTGCTGTACTCTAAGTTTGTTTTGAATCACGAATGCACTGTGCAAACGCATATATATATATATATATATATATATATCAATGTGATATTCTTGGGAAAGGGGGACATTCATTACAATACTCAAAGCTGATTGAGCAACTTGTGCACAAATACCAAACACAGTCGCCTTTTTTTCTGTATGTTCAGGTTGTAAGGAGTGTTGTGAGCGATGTGTGGGTAGTCTGCCGTGGGCATCCCTCATTGCCACCATCCTCCTCTACATGGGTGTGGCCTTGTTCTGTGGATGTGGCCATGAGGCTTTGAGTGGGACCGTCACCATACTCCAGAACTACTTTGAGGTCATCCGAGCCCCTGGAGAAACACTGGATGTGTTTATAATGTGAGTGACTACAGTAACCCAATCATATCTGCTTATGTGTTTAGGATAGGCAATAAACAACTTGAGTATGTATTTAAATGGATAATGGATAGCAATAGTTTGATATCATAATGTAGTTTTTAATAGAGATGTAACGATATCCAAATGTCACAATACTATATTATCACGATATGAACCTCACGATACAATAATTTTCACGATATTATAGTGGTGTTGGTAATATTAAAAAAAATAGTTCATAATACTATATATATCAACCTCTGAGTTTTCTGCTATATCCATGCCACAGTATGGTTTTACTTAATTACTTTGTAAACAATGCACAGCGTATGCTACTATTGGCTTGGCAACTTAAAGTATCATAGTCTATGTCAGGGATGGCAAACTGCGACCCTCGAGGGCTGGAGTCCTGCAGCTGTTTCCAATCAACAGGATCGTTATCAGCCTTACGCAGAGTTTGCTGATAAGTTGATTATGAATCAGCTGTAGTTGTGTTGAAGAAATTAAATAGCCAAGACCTGCAAGAGTCCGGCCCTCGAGGACCGGATCTCGCCATCCCCGGTCATAGTTCATAATGCTGTGCTTGGCTGAAGCAGGTGAAAAGTAAACAATTTTTATGGAAATGTGGTGCTTTAAGTAGCATAGCATGACAACAATGATATTGTAGCAATTTTAATATTGCAATATCACAATGTTGCGTTTATTGTTACATCCTCAGTTTTTAACCTTGTGGTAAATACAGTATGTTAATGAAGGGAATGCCATATATCCATGTGATAATATGATTCAATATTTTAAAACCTGTTAGAAATAGTGGTCCTAACACTCCTTTGTAAGATGCTACAATAAACCATCTGGCTTGAAATAACTTAAAATTTATTAATTTAGTAAGGAAGGAAGGAATTGGGGGATTATAGAGTTGAAACATGCTGCAGTCACCTGTAAGCTCCAATTCTGGTATTGTTTCCTACACACAAAAAAAAAAAAGTAGAGTCAAAAGTTTTTACAAAATGTAAAAAAGTAAATACAAAATAAATAAATACAAAGTAGTTGTGCTCAAATCCGAATTAGCACGCAGTGCTGTTAAGTAATTCAGTCACAGTAAATTCTGAAGAGTAAATTTGACTCTAAAGTGGGACCAAATAGACTCAGTTTTAGAGTAATATTTACACTTGGAAGAAAGTAAAACAAATAATTGAAACAAACAAATAAATAAATACATAAATAAATAAATAAAAGTCACTCAAGAGTTGAGGAACGAACTCATGACACTTGGGAAACAGCCGATCTACTTGCCAGGCAGCGCCTGCTGTGGTGTTAGTATATTACTCGTGTAAAATGGAATCTTCCTAACTCCATGAGACGTTTTTGGTCTCTTGGAGATAAGCAAACAGTAGGAGGGACATAGCTCAGGTGGAAGTGTGGCAGTCTCCCAAACTGAAGGTCATGTGTTCGTTCCTCAACCCTTGAGTGTTTTTTATTGGGATTTTTTCTTCAATTATTTTTTTTACTCTCTTCCACGTGTTAATATTTGCTGAAACTGTGAGTCTTTTTGGTCCCACTCTAAATAGAGTCAAATTTACTGTCGTGTAACAATGCAAAAACCAATGTTTGCTAAATACTGTAGCTGATTAAGTTTAGTTTTAATGTGTAATTGTTGATGAAACCATTTATTTATGATACGTTCCGACTTTGCTTTGTCTGTATCTTTCATATTTATAATACATGGAAAAGCCAAGCCCTCCATGACACACTGAAAATAAGACAAACAACAGCTTAGCATTTCCAACTTTTTTCACAACAGACACATTAAGGGATATGTGAACTTGTTTATTTGAAATGGCACATTCTCTCGTTTAAAAACAAAATCCCCAAAATGACTTGATAAAATGATTCATGAATCAGAGATGTAAGGGAACATTAGAAATGAAAGAGTGATGTTTATTTTCTCTGCAGCATTGACATCCTGAAGTACATCATCTACGGCCTTGCAGCAGGATTCTTTGTCTTTGGAGTGCTGTTGCTGGTGGAGGCTTTTTTCACCACTGGAGCAATTAGGGATCTGTATGGAGAGTTCAAGATCACTGCTTGTGGACGCTGCCTGACTGCATTTGTAAGAAATCTTACATTTGGCTGAAGAGACATGACAGGACTTCACTTTTTTTTTCTTTTTTTTCTTTTTTGCCGTTTCAACTACTTCATGGTATTCAACTGGAACAATATCCCATTTTTCAAATCATGAATTCATCTTTAATTTGGAATTTTACATCAAATAATAAATATCATGGGAGGCAGGAGAAGATATTTTATTGCTCCTGCAGAAGTTGTTTTCTGTGGGAAAAGGCTCTGGATGAGATAAACATGAAGCATAGTTTTGGAAAGTGTAACCAACTTGCCACTGACTTTGACTCGGGATTTGTCTTTGCCCACATCTGTATAGGCCTTCACATTTGCATTCCTTTACAAGGAGATGCAGGTTTTATCTCCAGAAAGATTACACAACACACACTCAAAACACACACACTGACAGCTCTCTGGCCTGTTTGAGAAAACTATTGGACAAAACAAAATGCAAGCAGAGAGAAAATAGTTATAATTGCAAAAAGTGTTCTTCAAAGGACTCTGTTTGACATTAGTTATCAGTTTATTATAGAAAAAATCGATAAAGCATTCATAATGGAATGTGTTTATGAATGTGCATAGATGTGGTAAATAGTCACAGAGAACACACACTGTATCCCATTTCAACAAAACTGTAGCGCTAGCAATAGCCTACTGCTGTATGCTAGCATTGCCACCGTTAACTAGAAGATGTTAGACACAGCTACTGTAGTATGACTTTAAGTGTTCTCTGTCGGGTATAATTATACTCAATGTTACTGGTTTGAAGTTTTATTTAGAACATGCAATAAATTAAAAATCAAACAGAGGTGATAAATTTACCTGTCAAGGAGAAACATTGCTAATTCTGCATTGCTTCTGAATCTTCTCAGCTGCCTGAGATTTTTTCGCTTTGCTTCTGTTGGTAAATGAGGGATGGACATTGAAGGAATATTTTGATTACTATTTTAAGTGTAATCTTTGCGTGTCCAAATAATTGTATTCAGGATCTGATGAAGAAGTTTTCCTGCAAGAATTTATTTAGAGGCCTCTAAAGACACAGTCAGAATATCACATCAGAATGCAACGTGATGATTCCAAGTGTGTGACAATTTACAGAACATCGACACATTTATACAAAAAAACTAAAAGGTTCCTCCTCCTGGCTCATGATTGAACAAAGGGCAGACATGTCATCTCCTAGATTGAACAAAGGTGTAAGGTTGATGGTAAACAGACATCTTTATACAGTTCCCCTTCTTGATTGGGGGAACAGAAGTAATCAAAATCTGACCCCAGACCTTCAGTCCCTAAATGACAAGAGACTCTGACACATCATGCACATTGCCCCTCTAACAGCATTTGAGGGTACAAAGATCAAATTAAGTTCACAAAATCACCATCCCACTGTATTCTTTTAAACACTCATGATTATATCACATTGATATGCCTATAAGTAAATTCAAAAACAGTAAAACATCAAATTGAAAATATTAAATGTCTTCAGTCCTACCATTGAACTTCTATAAGTTCAAAAACCGGACATTTAATCCCACAATAGTCTAGAGAGAAAGTCCAGCGCGAATCTTGATCGTCGCAAAAATGAAGCAATGTTTATGTGTGGAGTTTAGAAATAAGAATAGCAGGTGAGAGAGAGAGAGAGAGAGAGAAATAGATAGAGGGGCTTAGCAGTCAAAATTCATTGATTCATTAAAAAATTCAGTGGAAGGGGCATAATAAATGTGAGGCATAACACTATGTGATGTGGTTAAGTGTCACGACGCAATAGCAGATGTGTCCGTCCCTCGAAGCCATCTCCTGATGAAGGTCTTGTTGAATGAAAAGTGCGTTCGACAGTTGGTCAAAATTTATTTTTTTAAAAAAAAAAGAGGCGTTTGTCAGCCTTTTTCCGAACCCTGGCTCACTGCCAGAGATCGCAGGAAAGGTCACGGGACTTCATTCCCAGTGTGACTCTTTCCTTGTGAATTGATGAAAAGGGGATTTGAGTGATTTCCCCCTTTCAAACAGCAGATTGACACTTGATCATCTTTTCCAACTGTGTCAATCCGTGCCCAGGGAAAAGGCACTCCAATGAATCTTCTTTCAGCGACCTCCTCCTTGTCCTTGGGCAGCTTGTCAGGTAGACACTGGAACCGGGTGTGGTGGGATCCGTTAGATGACTCCAATTGGTGTGGACGCAGATCAGCATCTTAGTCAACCCCCTCAGTCGGTCTCAATTGATGTGATTTGATGAGCCTGGGACCTCGTGGCTCACGTGGTGGATGTGGCCCCCACCATTATGATCAGCAAACCAATCTGTGTGCAAAATCATTTTCATTTAGTCACTCATAACATACATAGTCTTCATTCTTTACTTTGAAAAGAGCACCTGGTATTTTTTAGCAAATGTTAATTGTTTAAGTTCTGTAGGTCCTGAAACATGCTGTTGGACACGGAAAAAGTTATTTTTGTTGTGGCATTCAAACAGAATCCGTGTAATGACATTTGTACATTCAATGGCATAATAATGAAAGTCTTGTTGCCATTGAAACTTTATGAGGCCAATTGTTTAATATTTCTATTTTTCTTTAATGTCCTTGAGATCAGAGATAATATACTAAATCTAATATGTTTTAATCTCAATGCCTTTTCTATATCTTATGAAGTTTTGTTTTTTCAAGTGGGTTTGTCTGATCCAATCTTCCTAGGAAACCCTTATGATGGTAGATAATGATTAATCAAATATTTTACCATGATATTTACTGTTGTAGATTTTAGCATAAATGTGCTCTTTGTCGTACATCAAATTTCTGTATTTTTAATGCTGGTTTCTTATTACAGCAGTGTACATCATTTAAAAACAACATCATCTTAACTCAGAACCATTCATGTCCGGCCGGGCCATGAACAGTCTGAGAAGAGATTTATACTTATACCTTAAATAAACACTGCAGTTCATTTTTAACAACTTGTCTCATGAAAAAATGTCACCCAGGTGTGTCAATGTTCCTTCCACACCTAAATGGCATATTCCATGGGCTCTAGAAATTATACTTTTCAATCGTTTCTGAGATGGAACATACTTACCGTATTTCTGCTATAAGGGTCGTCTTTTGTCATCTTTGTAGAACTTACGTTTCCTCCAAGTCAAATCCTCCAATTCTCCGCTCCATTCTTTGCCTGTAAATTCCTCACACCAAACTTCATTCTCACATCAGACTTCCTTTTGATACACCGACAGACCAGTCATTCTCACATCAGACAGACCAATCATTCTCACATCAGACTTCCTTTTCAACAAACTCAGACAGACCAATCATTCCCCCATCTGATAAAGATCAATTTTGATCATTTCAGACCTGAATGTGAAAACTGCAGCCGCTTCCAAATTGCTGCTTCAAAGAGGAAAAACAGACACCTTGTGTCCTGTAGATTAAAAAACAACCAAATTGTGACAATTTGGCCAACACCAGAACTATAAAAAGATCTCCAGCTGAGCTAGCCATGAGCCATAAAAACAAAAGCCTTTGAGGCAAGAGTTTGTAATGTAAATTTGAATCCTGTAGATTAGAAAAACAACCAACTTAAGCAGATGTAAATTAAGATACTGCAGCGAAGGACTTTTAGGGTCAGGAAGAGAAGAATTATTATTATTATTATTATTTTTTTTTAAACAACCCCATTAATCTATTGCAGGTCACAAATCTTCCAAATATCTGCCATCTCAACTAGTAAAAGAAACAAGTTATAATCAGAAAAACAAAACAAAATCCCTACTTTAAACCAACCAAAAAGTATTCTTAAGATGCTAACTAACCTCACCTCTTCTACAGAGTAGTGGGGGCTTGTAAAACACAGCAGGCAACTTTGCAGATCATGACCCAATTAAAATCAGTGCTGCGACCTAAATCGAAAATTAAAAATTTAACCAGCAACTTCGGCGTAAGTGTTCCATATCTGAGTCCACTCTGAGAAGCCAAAGTTATAAAAGAGAAATGGGAAAAAAACTAGAAGGCCAAATTCAACAAGCATCAAACAACGGAAAATATAGTATTTAAGGATTAGAATGAATTTTGTACTACCCTAATTCACATAAGCTGTTCTCAATTTCCGAAACTGCGTTGCTATAGATCACATCTCCTTTCTGACATAGTACAGAGTGCAAATGTCTACAAACAGAATACAACATACGACCTCAGGCACCAAACTCAGATGATTCCAGAACTTTGAGTCCACAACTGTAGTTCATATTCCTTCCTGTCCTTGTCGATAGCAGTTTATGCAGGGCATAGTTCAAAGCGGGCACTGGGCTTTGTGTACTGGAGTTCTCAGGAAAAGTTCATCATGGCAGAATCGATGATTATCCTGTCGGCTCAAAAAGTTGCTGGACATTATGCTCAAACAATGCATAAGAGTCATTGAACAGTCACAGGACGAGCGGATTTACAGTGTACCATCCTTTTCGCAGTCCGTGTGGTCACTTCCCCCCCGAAAGTGACCATTGTTCAGTTCGCCGTCCACTCTGAACATCAAGCATAGCAGGAGAATGCTGTTCATTCCATTTCCAGCACTTTTTGGTTGAGTCACCCAAGTGAAACACCTTTCAGTCAAAGATTGAACCTGCCTGAAACATTTATACACTCGGAACAGACAGAGGGAGATGAGATCATAGCAAGAGAACACTGCTTGTTGTCATACAATTTCCAAGAAAAAATAAAATAAAAAATTCCCCCAAAATATTTTGTTTTTCAAACCCCTAATTTATTCATTTTGTGGTTTTATTTGAATTTGATCACTACACTATAGCAAGTAGTAGTACTATATTTACGCATATGTCTACCATAGACATCTTCATTACGTGTTACTTCAAATTTAAGAAAATGTGACAATTGTCAGTCACCCTGGCCACTTGGATGGAAGTCCTTTCCAGACTTCTAGAATGGGACTCAGATAAAGACAAAGGTTAAATCATTTTCACACTTACGAATAAGTTATCAGAGATGCAGGGGAAATATAAAATCAAAAATGATAAGTCTATTTCAATTAAAATTTGGTTTTATTACTTATTCAACTATATTAAAATTTGGTTTTATTACTCATTCAACTATAAAAACACAGATCTGATTTTAAAAATAATATGATAGTGGCCTGTAGTTAACACCTAGACCTCTATATCCTTCCGCATAGCAGGACCAATTTGATCTTAACAGATTAGCATTAGAAGACCCCTGCTATTCACACACAACAGACTACAAGTCTCCCAAATGGAGACAATGGAAGAGAGGACTAAACGTATCACACCCCCCTGTCCTTTTTTATCTAGTTTAATTTAATTTTAACAGACAACAGTACAAATCACCACCTTCTTAAAACAGCAGCTCACGACCCCCATCCTTTCAAAATATGCAGATTTCCTGCTACCATTCTTTTTCACCCTTTTTTGAGGACAAAGAAACTGGAGAGAGAAGAAATTTTTTCCACCTCTTTTCCATTGAAATCTACTCTTTTCCTCTTCCTACAAAACGCCATTCATATACATCCTATCTTATCTCGCTCATTTTTGGAGACACAAAATACCTGCCTTCCAACAAACTCAGTCCTTCTTTCACTTACTGTAACTTCAGTTTCCTCTCCCTTGTCATAAAGGCATTGAGGAGAAAAAACACAAAAACAAGAAGAAATCAAATCCCCCCTTTAAACTCACAATTCACACATGCTTCACATATTCATAGTTTCAACAAACACTCACACAACACACACTCCTCAACTTAATTCAGTGGCGTCTCAGTTGTTAAACCACAGACGAACACAAACCTCTCCGAAGTGCGCACTCATTTGTAAAATACACCGTTTATTCGTCTCATAATAACTTCACCACGCACTTATAGCTCAAATGTCGACTTATTCGCGCACAATCCATCGCAACGTTACGGCTGCGACACAGACACGTCTCGCACATTGTAAGACAACCAACGAAAAACCGCGTGGCCACAACACACCATGGAGCTTAACAAACAAACAAACGCGTACACTCAACAATTCATTTCTAAGCCAAGAGCTCTCGCTTGGTTCAAATTTCCCCCCCGGGTCATCTTTCACAGTCAACACTTCATCCAATTTATGTTCCAATTTCTTAACAGATGCGGCTGCCCGCAGCTAACTCATCCTTAGCCTTAAAAACAGATTCGCACGGTAGCATCTTACCAAAAACTCATCTCCTGCGCAAAACTCGTACGCTGTCAGAGCCGCTAGCTTAGCATCAGTTTCCTCATTCTCAAAATCACTTAACATCGTCATTTGCGCAACTTTCACAGAGCTATCCAACGCTAACATTCTAGCACAAACCAACATTTGGCTCACGACCCCACACGTCTAACTTTTCTTCCATTCGAAGAAACTTATAGAAGTGTTTTTCACGGAGGTAATCAGCGTCTGGCGCTGTTTACACAATCAAGTTCCACAAACACACCACATTTTACAACGGTGAGAACCAACCACTATCACAATTCGTGCGCATTCATACATTTAAAAGAGTTTCATACTTACGTTGACGCTGTGGTGGAAATGCGTCCAGCATCATGAACTCACTGTTCGCTTAGCGACCAATTCTGACTCTCGACCGGAAGTCTATGCAAACCTCCTTAGTTACGGTCAATTTTTTCGTCCATAATATGTAGTAATTAGTCGTTTTTAATATTTATAAAGTCAGTGACGTCTCACTTATTATACTACGATATAACAGATCAAAAGTATTCTCATTAATCCCCCCCAAAAAAATATTTTTCTTTTTTTTTTTTTTTCAGACAAACACAAACAAGACGAAAACGAAACAGATATTAAATACCTTTTGCGCGACTTCAACAAATATATCCGGATCTTCACGGGCGGCTTAAACCACACAGCTCTCGAACGTAACAATGTACGGACGGCTAATATTACACCACACACCGTTAATATACGGGTGTTCAACACAGCAGACGCCTTGTGTGATCAACACAGGCCGCTTAAAACACAACACACAACAGCACTCACTTAAGTGTGATCAACACTTAGCGGCTAATAACACAACTACAATCAACCCAACAGCCAATCCCCCGTGGTACTCAATGTCACATGCCGTTTTAAACGGCGAAGCGCTTCGACTTGACGTCACTTCCGTAAACACGGGGCATTTCCATGCGCGACTTAATATTTTCCCGGCTTCTTATTTAACACAACATACACAAACCGAGGAATTATGTCCCTCGGTTCAGTAACTCCACACAGCACACACCTTGTTAACACACAGGGGCTAATCCACTCCGCACTCCCAGTATCTTATATACTGACGGCTTATTCATACGAAGAAATAAAAACACAACCTATTCCACCGCGGAAAAAACTCCCATGCATGGTTCAATGTCGTAGTAATTTTCAAAATCGAGGACTTTCCGTCCCACCGTACTACAACCCCCCTAACTTGTTCACAGATCCCAAATACAACTTAGCACAGACGAAATGCAACTGTATTGATCCCAAACAACCAGAATTTCTCTACGTGGATAAAATGTCCACTCACCTTGTTAATATTTTTGCGCTTTAGAAATCCGGTGTTCAGGATCAATCACAGCTGTTGAAAAACGTCTCAATAAGTCCACGTCGGCGTCACCATTTTGAAGGAATATTTTGATTACTATTTTAAGTGTAATCTTTGCGTGTCCAAATAATTGTATTCAGGATCTGATGAAGAAGTTTTCCTGCAAGAATTTATTTAGAGGCCTCTAAAGACACAGTCAGAATATCACATCAGAATGCAACGTGATGATTCCAAGTGTGTGACAATTTACAGAACATCGACACATTTATACAAAAAAACTAAAAGGTTCCTCCTCCTGGCTCATGATTGAACAAAGGGCAGACATGTCATCTCCTAGATTGAACAAAGGTGTAAGGTTGATGGTAAACAGACATCTTTATACAGTTCCCCTTCTTGATTGGGGGAACAGAAGTAATCAAAATCTGACCCCAGACCTTCAGTCCCTAAATGACAAGAGACTCTGACACATCATGCACATTGCCCCTCTAACAGCATTTGAGGGTACAAAGATCAAATTAAGTTCACAAAATCACCATCCCACTGTATTCTTTTAAACACTCATGATTATATCACATTGATATGCCTATAAGTAAATTCAAAAACAGTAAAACATCAAATTGAAAATATTAAATGTCTTCAACATCTTTTCCATTTTCCGGAGGTGGATATTCTACCATAGTTTCAGTAAGGCTACAAAAGCCCAAGGTAACACGTCAGCAGGAGGCCACGCAGGTGTGCCCACTAATAGAATGCCATCAATCTCACTGCAAATGGATGAAACAGTCACTCATTGTCTCTGATTGGTTGACATTGGTTGAGGCGCAAGATAGGGTCAGAGAGGGCAGATTTTTTTTTCATAATGTGGTGTTGACAAATACTGTATGACAGCAAATGTTTTTTGTTTTTTTAACTGAAAATGTCCTCTTTTATAAGAAAAAAGATAGTGGCCCAAGAACTGGACATACTGTAGGTCATTGTCATCTCTTAATGACGAAAAAACTAAATGTATAATTCACTATTTAAGTCATTATTAAAATTGCCTTCTGTCTGTTCAGGTGATGTTCCTGGCCTACCTGTTTTTCCTGGTGTGGTTGGGTGTGACAGCATTCACCAGCCTGCCGGTCTTCATGTACTTCAATGTTTGGTCCATGTGCAAGAACACCAGCCTGGTTGAGGGAGCCAACCTCTGTCTGGACCTCCGCCAGTTTGGTAAGTAACCTGAGCTATTGCTTAAAGCAATGAAAAACACCCATGTCTCAAAGGTTAGCTCCGCCTCAGCTAATAAATGCTTGCTACAACACATGTGTCCCTGACAATAATCAAAGTTGCCCATCACTCAACCTCCAAAATCTACAATAGTTATACACATTGGAATTCAAGCAAGTTGTTTTGATAAAACATACTGTACCTCTTATGTTGAACCATGTGTGATTTCACATGAGTTGTTATATCACCAGAATTCAACATGTTAGAATATATCACTAGAATTCAGCATATTTGTGTCAAAAAGAGATCTTTAAAACATTCCACGTCCACTTGTTGAATGCTGTAAATGTAAAAAGCTTTCATCAGGGTGTTGGTAACAAACTATGGGGTGCAGAAATAATTATAGTGCCATTGACATCATGGGCCCCATTTTCATGCCCAGTTCAAGTCTAGCGCAACATGCAGTCTAACTGTGTGCATGTGTGGAATTTTCTTTCTTTTGATATTTTACATCACTAGCGCAGATATGCTGTTGAGGGATGGAACGCAGCCGACTCCCGGCCAATCAAAGTGACTCCCTTCATTCCCATTAAAATCAGAGTGGTTGAAATGCATACAGTTCTTGACATTGCGGAAGCAAAAATTGACTTGCTGGAGTCGGTGAATCCGATTAACGTGTGCAAAGTGCATTTATACAAGTAAACTGCAAGATACCCCCCTTGCAGATGATGCAGACAGCCGTGCATGCAACATGGGCAATTGGAGACCACTTGGCAGCCACGACCACGCGTCGGTGTGATCCCAGCCCCCACACCACTCCCCCATAGTACCACGCACTCAAGGGGTGCTTGTAAAATATTTAGAATGATAATAATTTGCTCAATTAATTCATTTCTACGATGATTCACAGGGATTGTCCCATGCTGTTGTCGTATTTATTAGGGATTTTTTATACTTTTTTTTTCCAGACCGATACCGGTACGTGTACTCAAATCTTGAGTTGTCATCGATAGCAATACCAAGTATTAGACCACTAGTACTTTTCATACCTAAAATTTCCACAAGAAAAACACTGCCCGCTAATTTTAAAGAAAGACCTATATATCCAAATATAGCATTTTTCCTTAAAATTACATGAATTTAATGGCAATGTTTTATCCTTCTAGTTAGTAATTTCTAGTTCCTGATCGTAAAATGGCTACAAGACTCGCAAGTACCAATACCTTGAAATAAAGCCGGGTATTACCCCGATACCGATACGTACATAATGTTTATGAATGAAATACGACATTTACCACACAGGTGACCTGCGCCTCGATTAATTACACCAAGATAGCGTTACAAGTTAGACCTTGGTTTTACTTTTTTTTTTTTTTTTTTTTTTTTTCTTGAGAGAGCTCAGTATTGTTCATTCGGTAATTTTACCGATTCGACATGTCATCATCATTGCTCTCTCTCTCTCTCTCGCTCTTTTGATTTTATATTTTATTTTGTATGTGCGTGAGTATGTGGATGTGCGCGTGTATGAGTGTGGGCATGTGTGCGTGCATGTGAGTGTGTACTCAATAGTTCACCTAAAACCTATTAAAATCCCATACTGTTCACCTAAACTGAATACTTCAGAATCCAGCTAGAGTCGTGAGGTTGTCAGGAGACCCGAGGAAGGATCAAAGAAAATAAAGGAAAGTTAAATCCAGCACCGACCAGACATCACCTACTACCCACCGGGTTACCAACCAGTCTTTCACGAACTCCAGAAACATCTAAATTCCAACAAATTAGGGAGACCTCAAGAGACCAAAGGAGAGACTGAGGAAAGGAAGGAAGGATAGATGAAGCAGAGTCAGATCCACAGACATCAGCTTCCACCGTTTCAACGACCAGAGGAAGAAGCAGATTGTGTTTGAATTTTGATAGATGCTGGTGTGGTGGATCTAGCATGCATGCAACAGGGGAGCCGTCGACCCCGGCCAGGACAGAGCAAGCATATTTGTCAGTGTGTTTTGCATATTCTTTGACTTCTAAGTGATGCCACCAGAAGTGCTGTTAAAGGGGTTAGGGTTAGTAAAAATCAATTAAATAATTTGGATCATGGCCACCGAACAAAAAATTTATAAATGGTGTTCAAAAGTGATAAACAGGTCTCAGTACGATAATGTTGATAATAAAAGAACCATGGTATCTCTTTTGTACATTATACACTACATAATACTATGATTAAAAGTATTTCATTTAAATTTACACTAGCATGAGAGTTATGAATATTAAGATATATTACTTAAATCACTTTTTTTTGTGGGAGGGTTTATGGCAATGGTTTGAAATGGTTTTAAAATTACAACAAAGTGAAAGTCAACCTGCATCAAAGAAAGGATAGTGATCAACTTTGGAGGCTCCATTGTACATGTTGCTGGTGTCGGGCAGAAACCTTGTAAGTCACAATTAAAATTTCACATTTTTTTTCAAACATCTATACTTTGGTTCAGTCCACATGTGTGGGTGTAATTTTTACAAAAAGTGTTGAAAATGGCTTGTTTTCTTTGATGATGCAATGTGGTTGAACAAACATGCAGTTTTTGGGGTTTCCTGAAAAGTGATGATTTTGGAGGTGCAAGGTTTTGGCCTGACATAGCGATGTCAATAATAGATACAAAAATCAGGATTTCATATAGTCTTGATTAGGTTTCTGTTCATCAGGGGCTGTGACCATATCTGAGGAGAGGAAGGTTTGCACTGGATCTGAGAAATTCTTCAAGATGTGTGAATCTAATGAGGTAAGAAGTGCTACATTATTTGATCTGATCAAAATCACATCAAATTTAAAACACGCATAAAAAGAATATATATTAACAATTTTAATATATATTGTGGCTCTTGCAGCTGGACTTGACCTTCCATCTGTTTGTGTGTGCTTTGGCTGGAGCAGGAGCTGCTGTTATCGCAATGGTGAGCTAACAACTAATTGCAAATGACTAAATCATGGTTACTTTTGAATCCAGCATTGGGGGTTTTGTGGCATTGCTTGGCAAGTTGTTCGTAGAGTGAGTGAATCCATCTCTATGCTGATACACTCAGTAGGCGCCTACCAACTAACATCACTGTGGTTAATCAAATTACCACTTACTCATTGTCAGCCATAATGTAAGCTAAACTTTAACACACAGAGCTCCTTCTATTTCTGTTTATCGTTACTCAGATTCACAGGGTGTTGGCATTCATCCCAGAAAACACTCCACCCACTCACATGCTGATTTCTGAGAAACGAATTTCAGTGTTTAAAAATACCAGCTCTATGATGGACATCTAATCTGCAGAAAAATCTCAAAATCTATACACACGGTCCTTGCATGTTGAATACAAATTTTTGCTTAAGTGATTCAGACCATCCAAAATTGTTTTTAATACAATCATTTCTGTAATAAGCAATGCACAGGGTGCATCATTATCTCAATTTATGCTTTCATAATGAGAAGAAATGGTGTATATTGTAAAGTATTTAGAAAGAGCACCATGCTGATGTAGACTCGTCTGCCTAAATGTGTTTCTGAATGGTTGTCTGTCTACAGTATATTCTGATTGACTGGTGGCAAGTTCACAGTGTACCAGACTCCTTGCTCAAAGTCTCCTGCTATAGGATCCATCTCACATGCGACTCAGAAAACATGCTTTCCGTTTCTGGGTCTCATTTTGAAATAATATTCTGCATTCTTGGGCATTCCACTGGCCTTCTTTGTCCTCAGCATAGGATATTTCTGAAGGGTCAAGAACGATCTTTTCATCAATTTTTGTTTGGAAAGTGTTTCAAGGTTTTCTTTCAAAAGCATTTCCTTCAGATCACAAACTCTGATCATGATTTAGTCCAAAAGAAGCCAGTGTTTTGAGTGAAGATGTTGGCAGGAGACTTCGAAAAAAAAATTATACCGAAAGATGGTGTTTGTGATGACAAGCTGCTGTTTGGCACGCTTAAGGAAGATGGTGCCACTTGAGTTTGCCTTTTCAATGTCCAAAGAGCCGGCATTCTCATTTTTTACTCTGGCATTGAAGTAACCAAGAATGATGATCTCTGTGAATCTTGGAATCGTTTATATAATGGTGTCCAGTTCAGCACTTGTTCAGTTCAGTACTCGTTCAAGGGTTGAAGCACAAACACAGATTAGGATCCTGTGGTGGTCTAATTCTATATTTATACACTGGCAATGTTTTTTGCTCCAGTTGGAAATACCAGGACTAACTTAACTTACGTAAGGTGTTTGCAGACAGTTTTAAGAAAGGTTATCAGTTCTTTTATTGATCCCTCGGGACAGCAAAAACAGTTGTTAATGGCAAAACCAACAGCATGAATTCGGTCAAGGTCAATTCTCTGAAGTTCTCAAGCAACTGGAGAACTTCTTCGCTATGGCCTTCCTCAGACCGCATTGTTCATCTGTGTTCTCACATTAAAGTTCCAGTCTTCACAGCAGAAGATGTTACCCTCTGGATGCGGCAATCCAGTGAGGGTGAGGTCAAGCAGACTATGTTTGGCACACCTTTTCAAGCCACCTTCAAGTTCAGGGTGAGCATGCTGGCAGGATTGGTATACACTTCTTGTTTTTGATCTTGTTGCACCCTGAAAAATCCATCTTCCAGCCTTCCAATGTTTTCAATGGACAGGGAGTTCAGACGATTGGGATTGAAGTACTGTTGCACCCTTCTTCTGCCTGGTCCACCACAGAGGTTTTATTTAACAGGAGAGAGTCAGTTTGTGACCGTCCTTTTAAGATATTTGTTTGTTTATTTATTTATTTCTAAACCCAATATCCCAGAGTTGCGAATGTTCGCGAAGTTAGGTAGCGAATGTTCACCAAATGTACAACAGACGCTCACCCGAGGTTCGTCAACAGTTTTAATGTTTTTTCTTATCTTCTATTGTTTTTCTTAACCTGTGTTGGCAAATGTCTGGCAAATATTTGTGACCTTGAATGAATCCTGACAAGAAATCAACATTCACTACCTTTGCAAACGTTCACAAACATTAGCCCCTAAGTGGGATACAGGCTTAAGGAGTGCTTATCCACGCTCGCCAAGAGGTCAACCTCAAGGGGAAGCCGCTTTAGTTGATGTTTAGCCAACCATGACCTGGGAGGGGTGGGTTCACATGCTTACCCATTCTTACCCCATTGAAGTGGTTGGCCCGGCCCACTTGTAATTGCTCAGCAGTTTTTTGGGAGGGTAATAAAGCTTTACTTGTATTAGCTCCAACTTGTTCAAAGGCCTTAAGTGGAAGATTATGATGCTAAATAACCTAAAATCGGCTGTGGTAAAGCTTTGTTACCTTCAGAAGCAAGCAATGTACTTTGTGTGGTTGCATGATTTTGTACAAAAATTGGGCAGATGTATGATAACTGGGGCATAACCTACACACACACATATACAGTGCTTACATATGAAAACTGAGGTTCCACCGTGATCTCAGCAATGAACATACAATAATTGGTGCCCACTTCCTGCTTTCCTCTCATCCCTGTAGGTCCATTTTCTGATGGCATTAGCTGCTAACTGGGGATACCTGAAAGATGCCAGTCGGATGCAGAAGTATGAAGATATCAAGTCGAAGGAGGAGCAGGAGCTGCATGACATCCACTCTACACGCTCCAAAGAACGCCTCAATGCCTACACATAAACACATGCTATGGGAAACAATGCATGCACTTGCCAAACATACACACAAAACAGTTTATGGGTACACACAAACTTGCAGAACACAGTCATGCATACAAGCATTGCAGAACATCAGTAAAAAAATAAAATAATATACAAACCTGTGGTAGGCAGCAAAATGATGAAGAAAAAAAACACACTGATATCCTCCCTGTGCTTCCAGTTGATCTTGTGCCTTGGTGATCTATGCTAACGTGCTAAACATCAGTCACATTAAGTGAAAGCTAATAGTAAAGATACGGGATATAACATCAGCAATTCCAATGGAGACATTAGAGATTATCTTAACATTTAGTAATTTGTAATTAAATCAGACCTTCATTTAGATGAGAAACCCTCAGCACTTCAGTCACATATAGTAAAAACCAAATAATTAAATTTAATAAATCGTGTTTGCTATTTAATTGTAATGAATTTATGACTGTGCATAACAGTAACCAGTCATAAATTGAATACAGCTATAACCAGATAAGTCACAGAATTTATCAATCAAACCTATCAATAGCAACTCAAAGTAACGTCCCAAAGACTGAATACCTTTTTTTTGCAGGACATAGTACTAGACTTAGGGTTAAAAGTTATGCAGTACAAATGTGTAGTGCTTAACAATGTGATTCGACCACCTGTAATAAAAGTAAGAAGACATCCAGCATCATTAAGATCTTAAAATGTGGACCCTTTCAATGTCAATGAGCTCTTTAAGGCTTGTATGCAAAGTCAAAATTTAATCAACAATAATAATCAACCATTGAAAATTGTAAGTAGCTGTGATTTGACATTATCAGATTATACCACGTTTTAGGTTGTTTTTTGTTTCGTTGTGTTTGTAAATTTGAAAATACATTGATAACTATAAGCGCAGTTTAGCATTCAAAATCCCAATTTTGTAAGGCCTTCGACCTACTAGTGTATTAACTGTTAGAAATAGAATTTTGACAAATGACAATCCAAAAAGTTGTGGCCTAAACCAATTTAGTGGTGGTTTAATAGAAATGTTAAGCACTGTACATAAGTAAACAAAAGATAATAAGGTCATCACAAATGTCTGCTGCTAGCATGACACACTAAAGCAACAGTCAACTGAAGACACACGGAAGACTTCATTGTATGTTAGATCATCTTTTCATGGAAGGTGGCTAATATCAAGACACCACCATCAAGAACCTCAGTACCTACAATGCATGCACACACATATATACACACACACGCACACACACACTTAAACATAAATGTGGCTGAATGGTCAGTGTTGTGCAGGCAGTGTTGTATGGTGATGTCATGCTGTGCTACGTCATTTACCCACATTATGGTGACTGGTATTGCAAAGAAATATAGTTTACGGTGAAATTTGTACTTAAAAGAGTAAAACTGGGTAGCTTGACTCACTTCAACCCTGACCAAATATTTTCCCAACTCTCATCTGGAGCCCAGTTTCATCACTTGCTTCATTGACAGTACTCACTTGCCATTACAGTAAATACAAGCACATGCCACAATGGTCGTGTGCTAAGCAGGGTGTGCGCGTGTGTGTGTGTGTGTGTTTTTTAACAAAATAAACCTGAGAATGTTTAATCTTTAATTCATGATATGAATCCAAACATATGGATCATATCATATCAGATCATAACATATGAATCCAAACAATACATGTGACAACATACGCTAGTAAGTTGATAGTCAATTTGTGTTATACGTAATGTCTGACTGATTGACAATTGCCACTCAAGATGGCTAGTCATTTGAAACAAGTGTGAAATTGGGTTTTCTTTCCCCTTCCTTTCTGACAATGTTTGTGTAAACTTGTGATTTGTACTCCAGAAACAGCACATCTTAGCAGCACAAAGTTTTTTGAACTGTCATGTCAATGTCCTGTAGTCTTTTAAGACTGCATTTTTCTCACTTTTTGAAATTTTTGCCACATTTTTACCAGCATCGTTCATGTGTAATTTTAACATTGGGGTACATGCAAAGGGCAAGTGTGTAAGGGGGATTGGGTGGGGGTTGATATCACGTTCACACTTTCATGTGATTCTGCACATACAACTACACAAAAAACACATACACATGTAAACGTCAGTCATTGTGAGACTTCTATGGTTTTGCTATGATGTTTAGTAGTTTATGTCTTTGTGTATCAGACTCGAATGATACCAAAATTGCTCTTTAGTCATGAAATTAATTAATATTCTCACCAAAACGAACAACACGTCATTGGTATCAAAATGAGATTACTGTGAATGATATTGTGGTTGATTAATAGTGACTTTATTGCGTTTTTTAGGCAAGATTGACCATGTTTTTTCCATTCCTTATTGGATCTTTTCAGAGGTGAATTATTTTACAGAAGCGTAGGACTCACATCTTTGGAGGGCCTATACTAGACATGTGGTGGTTTGGCATTGCAGGGGACGCGGGAGTGGGAAACTCCTGTTAGCTTTAAAAACAATCATTTTGTTTGATCTCAGTGCTTATGCCATAGAGCACGCCACATTACTCTTTTATGGATTAAGAGCTAGATGGTGCAGCTTTAGTCAAATAAAATCACAAGGCATGTTTTGTTCATATTAAGTAGTAAGAAACTGATTCGTAAATTGATTGTATTATGACAATAAGCTGTGAGGGAATGCGAGTCTCTATCTGCAAGTAGAGATGGTTGAACAAATAATAGCTATATTGTTGAGATGAGGATGATTGATTGATTGATAGATTGGTAAGACAACCAGCAGAGAAATAGAAACACACACTGACACAAATGCTACAATTGCCATCAATCTGAGCCATAAATTGGCTCTTTTACTGTTCACAATAGCATTTCACTATTTTATTAAGAACTTTTAATCCTATTTTTGTCAAACCATAATTACAGAAGGGTGTCTAAAAAGGTTCATGTTTTTTTCTACGCAGTAATATACACTGCACTTACATATATTCTGTACAAAGCTATACATATATGTGAAACAATTGGGGTGAGTAGCCCAAAAAAAGGATTTCGGAAGTCGGAAGGGTGAAGTTTAGTCTCATAGTCCAAATTCTCACTGTTAGAACTGCATTTACACACACACACTCAACACAGATGGATAACAAAATTGCGTATTATAAATGTATAAATATTAATGTTATTTTTTTATCATTTGTTAATATAAAATTACTATTTTAGAAAAATTGCAGTAAATTGGTTGCAATTTTATGTTCATTAACAATTCACAATCAAATGCAAAGTTAGATACAATGTGTTTCAGTGTCAAGTAGAAAAGAATTATGATATAATGGAATATATTGAAACCAATTTAGAAGAGTCAGTGGGTCCTGACAGTGTGTAAATGCAGCCTGGTTGAGACACAATAGGCAAACTTCACCAGATTGTGTTCTGGTGTGTCTTGGCTGATTACAGTCAGTATTTTTAAGGGTCTAGTTTTGCATTGACAGTATTCATTTCATATCATTTCATTGCCTGACAATGGATGTCTTGTCAGTGTTTTTAACCTCAGATACAAAAAAAAAAGTTTTTGTGCACTTATTGACCATTGTGAGCTCTCTATCTCTTATTCTTGGTGTGTGTGTGTGTGCATTGACGTCCCCTTTGTGGGACCTGTGTATAGTCTTGCAGCATTGGTATAACATGAAGAAGTAACTGATGAAAATAAATTAATTCATAAAAATTACAGGTTAATAATAATAATTTTTAAAAAAGACAGTGAATCTAGTTGTTGTTTGTGGCATGGTTATGCATTCAATGGTCATATTTTTAATGATTAAACAGTACAAAAAAATAATTTCCACTAGCGCTGTTCTGCTGTTTTGTTTTGTTTTCACTTTTTAGCTTGCAGTATTGAAGTCGTAGTTGCTAATGGTGTTGCTAAGCTAGCTATCTTATTTAATTGTTTACCACCAGAGCAATATATTGTACCAGTTTAACAAAAAATAATAATTAAATATGAAACCTTAACCTTAAATTTCTGGCATACAAGTGCATGATAAAACTGCAAGTCTTAAGTGATATGATTAATAGTGTTATTTATTGTTTTTCAAGAGATTTGCAGCTATGATGTAATGTATTGCTCTGGCCGTCCATTATGCCCCAACCCACTCCAGCTCACATCCTGTGCCTCCTTCTCTTACAAACAGTTTTGATGAACACTTGAGGAGTTTTTTAGTCTTGGTCCTTGAAAGCTTGTTGTCACTAAATCTGCATGTTGCCTAGCAACAAGCCTAAGACGCACAGCTCCTGTAACCTAAGCAACAAGTCTACAATGGTTGCTAAAAACACAAGAATAGATCAATGAAAATGTAGATCAACTACAATCAAAAAGGGGACAAAATTGTTGTTGTCTGTGATGAGTGGTGCTCGTGGTGTAAAAGGATTTAAGGAGGGCAGATTTCAAGAACAGGAAATCGTCAGTGTGTGTGTCACACAACTGGTGTTAGAAAGTGGAAGAGGATGTGAGCTGTTTACTCCCCATTTGTTTGAATCTTCTTGTGAAAATGTTTGTATTGATACATGCTGATCCTGTGTCCTTTTTGTCACTCTGCTATCCGGTGCTTAATTGGACTCACACTTACCTTTCTACAACTCTAGCTACTTTGTTGTGTGTCATCATTCCGGCATGAAACAAACGTTCAAAAACGTAAAATGTGATTCCCATTATTCTGTGAGATTTTATTCTTATTTTGACTGTCTAGCTGGAATTTTACGGTGTGAGTTTTCCAGCTCAAATCATCAACTCTGAATTACAGGATGAACAATCTTCTCCTTGTTCCTGAATTAATTGAGCTCTTGACCATCATGAGCACCACCACTGAGCTAAAAACTGATATGGGTCTGCAACCTAAAAATGATTATCAGCTATGTATACAAACTTCAAGGTTGGACATTTTGGACGCAGTGAGATTTTATTTATTTATTTAATTTCCATAGTAGACGTTTTGTACTCCACTCTAGTTGCTTAGTAGCAGGCTTTCTTTTATTCACTCCCCCATTTTTGTACATATCTGTGCCAACAGCTTGGGCAGACAGTGGCTTTTTATTTGTAAAGGCATAAACTTGCTTGCATATATAAATAAAATGAAATATTACACTTGTGTACTTGTTGATAAGGAAACTATTGCGTTTGTGTCTTAATTTTGCAAAACAAATGTGACAAGTGCTTCATTATGATGTAGATATTAAGAAACAAGAATTCCTCATTATAGCTCTACTTTACAATTATTATCGAGAGGTACCAGAGCAAAACACAATGGGTTCAACTTCAATGAGCAAACAAATCGGGCAGCGCTCTCAAGAAATGTGACTCCAATACATACCGGTTACAAAATAGTGGAGCACAAATAATACCTGTATAATTACAAAAGACCTGCACTTTTTTATTCAATCAACATTTTCAGGTAAATATTCAGATATTTATAAAAAAATGTAAGTCATATTTTCTGATTATGGCAGCACAGGTGGGACAGCGGTACAAAGACACATCTCTCCTGGGTGTTAAATATAATACTGCTAATGTGTTAAAGGAGCGGAATGTTCACAAGAGAGTGAGCTGTATGGAGGACCAAAACTGCCCAAATTAAAAATAAATAAATGACTAAATAAATAAATGAATAAAAGTGAACATAACGGTCATTAGTGGTGTTAATTGCCTAGTACCCGGCGATTCAATTCGTATCACAATTTATAGGTCACGATTCGATTCGATACAGATTAATCCTGATATGAATCTATAAATTGATTATTGCATTTTTTTTAACATTAAACATAGAAAATACTAATCAGTAAACTTGTTAATGTGTAAATCCTAACCCTAAGTAAGATGTTTTGTTGAGTATTCCCATTAAAAAAATGTATGTTTAAAAATCGATTCAGCCGCATATCGAATCGATTCGAGAATTGCGCTCTGTAATATCTTGTCCACTTATGTCACAAGTCGTGGTGACAGTGAGCTGGAGCTCTGCTTGCAAGCCCGGCGAGACTTCCTTGTTTGCCGACCCGCTCACTCTAGGAATTTTGCAACAGCAGAGACAAACCCAAGACACACTTAGGACCGCCCCCTCATTTGAATAACATTTCGACCTGACAGAGCGTCGACAGCAAGAAATAAATATATGTGAGAGCAGAGCGGTTTTATTTATTGATTGACATTTAATTATATTTATATATTTATTTTGGTATGTATATGTATTTTTACTTTTATTTTATTTTTAATATTATACATATATGTATATATATATTGTTGTTTTTATTTCATTTATATTTATTTTTTGTATTAAATTTTTGAATTACATTTTTAGAGCTGTTTTTATTTTCACTTTTATTTATTCCATCCATCCATTTTCTTAACCGCTTAGTTAGTCCTCACAAGGGTCGCGGGGGGCGCTGGAGCCTATCCCAGCTGGCTTTGGGGGGTACACCCTAAACTGGTTGCCAGCCAATCCAGGACACTATTTGTTTATTTAATTGTTTATTTATTTATTTATTCATTTATTTATTATTCAGTCATTTATTTATTTAAAATGTTGGCAGTTTTGGTCCTCTGTAGGGAGCTGCGTCAAACGTGGGTGAGGAGGCAGTCAGCATGAAATGTTTTTCTGATTGTAATTATCATCTTAGCAAGGTTGAAAGTGTTGCCTTAAAAATGTATTCCTTGTCACTTGTTAAAGATACAGTCAGTAATGTAATTCAAGCACGATAATAGGAAAGTCATGCAACTTGATTATTTGCTGTTTTACTTTTGGATTACTTCAATACCAAAAAAATGCGAAATCATAAGACACTAAATATTAATTAAATATATAGTATATGTTTATACAGGGGCTGGTTTGGAGGTCACGTCATACATGGGCTGGGCACTTCTGTTAATCGTCAATTCCTTTCAATGACGATGCCCACATTTTGTCGTGGTTGTGTCATTGTGCACTTGCCGCAAGGTAGGCATCGTCAAAGACGGGAATTGCCGATTAATGGTTTGCGTTTATTATAATAAATGGCTGGAGCCTCATCTTACCAAAGGCTGACATGTTTTTTCCACCTTCCTGCTTCTTCTTCTTCCTGCTAACTTCATGAACATAGTTAGTCCTGATGGTGCTTACAGCTAGTGTCTGACCCAATGGCTCAACTGCCCCTTACCGTCCACAGCTGGGGCCTGCAGGTGGTCATCGCTGAGTCCCGTGATTCAGGCTCCTGACGCTTGTCGCTGCTTTGTTCTTGCAAGCTTTTAATAGTTTCTTCCACTGCGCATTCTTTGAAATACTTGTGCTTCATTCTATTATTTAGCGACATCTAGTGGTGAACTTTTACACACTGTGTTTTTAAATAAACACGGTATTTAAATCACCATATTGCAATATCTTGTGATCAGATCAAGTTGCTGATTGTGATGGACAAAAGACCCCAAACAGCGTGATCATATAAAAGCCTCATTTGAATAGATGTTGATCACAAAGAGCTCCAAATGGCTCTGATATAATTTGAACTCTGCTCACTAAATCTTGAGCTACTGTATTTTATTAAATTTGAAAGGAACATCCAGCAACACATCGCCTCTTGTATATTTAATAATTACTTTAATTGAAAATGTAATTTAGTGTTTAATGTAATTTTGTCACAGATGTTCTGAAGAATAACTGCAAATACAGTATTTAGAGCACCCTGTAGTTTTCCTTAATAGCCAGCAGGAGGCGACTACTGCTTGCAAAAAGCCCTGGCCCTACTAGTCCTTAATGCACCCGCTCAGTAATAAGTTGATAACAAGCAAACAAAAAAATAACAATAATGTAATTTTTCATCATTTTTATCTCTTCTTCTACACACAGAGTGCAAAAGACTTGGGCCAACGGGTTTCTCTTTTCAAGCACTCTTTTTTTGTTTTTATTTGGCATTGTAAGACAGCAAATAATAATAATAATAACAATAATAATAATATTACTACTACTACTAATAAAAGTAACTATACCATTTGGGTTGTGGCGAGGCATGTTTTCCGCAAATGGTGGGCAAAGAACGGCTTACCCTGGAACTTTTATTTTCTAATTATTTATCTAATATAACAATTGTTTGTAGTAATTGGTTTATTTAAAATATTATTTTTTAAACATTTTTATACATTTTTATATATTTTTAGATTATACAAGCGTCATTCATGTGTCATTCAACAATGCCAAAATAACATGCACTGTTAATCAATATGTGGTTCAGTGTGTTTGACAAGGTATTTCAATAGTAAACGCTTTTTCTCGTGATGACCAACCACATAAAGAACGGGAAATCAAGTGAGGTACATTCTTAGTTCTGCTCCCCTTTACATCTCAACTGACATTTTGAAAATTTCAAAAGGCTTAAAATAGATTGAATGCATACAATAATATACTCAGAACATGAAAATGTGGACCAGGCATCTGCAATTTTAAATGTAACATAAACAGTTTTGCATTCAGCAACAAACAAGTGAGTTAAATGATGCCTAGGTTTTCATAGATGACATCATCAGGAGCGGTGTCAGAGATTTGGGTTGCAGCGATGCTGCTGGCTAATGATGTTGAAGATGGGGGAGGTGGGGTTGAAGATGGGCTCGATGAAGGAGGTGTTTTATTCACTTGAGCATAGAGGTGGGCAAATGGGTCTGGTTTGCTTTCAACTTGATCAGAAACTTCCTCTCCCTTGCTCACAGGCACAGTATAAATTGGTTCATCCTCTGTAAAATACCTAATCTCTGGTTTACCCCAATTGGCTTTTGGTTCAGTCGTGCTCAAATTGACTTTATCATACACCTCAGAATAAACAGAGTCTGGCTGACTGATGATGAAGCAGGGGCGTGATGCGAATGAGTTGGAACTTGGATTTGTAGTTTCTTTTGAACTTGGAGGATGAAGGGGAAGAACACTGGCAGGGTCCACATACACGTGAGACATGGTAGCTTGAGGTTTTGGTACATTTTTGATGCAGTCGGCTGGGTTGGCATATTCAGCTTCAGGTTGGCAACCACGAAGATCTACAGAGGGTTTGTCAAGTATCGGGACCTTTGGGAGAGGCATGAGGGTGATTGGAGCTGGCTGTGATGATTGATTTTCTGATGCAGTGGAATCATCTCCACTTCTCATAATGTCCTCTGTGGTAGAAGATGTCTTTATGTGTATCGCTGCCTTTTCCAGAATGGAGGCCATACTGGTTATATCCGGTATTTCAGGTAGAGGAGAATTAGCTTGTATGTTGGATACTAAAGCTTTGTCTTCTTCTTGGTGAAGGTTACCTGAAGCAACAGCTAAAGTCTTTTGCTTAATTGTGCTCTGAATCAGGTTGAATATTTTCTCAGATTGTTGAGTTTCAAAGGTGAATGTTCCAGGACCACTGTCACATCGTCTGCCAGCTTCAATGGTTAAGGTCACCTGATTTAAAAAAGATAAAAAATAAAATAAACCTCTATCATTTCAAATGAAAAAGTATTGGGACCGTCCTGAAAAGATACTATTATGATAAAATGTTATGATTTTGAGATATTTTAGTGGGATAATGTTTCAATATCAGGAATGAAGTGCTTATAAACAATTGCTGTCATTGCTGTTTTGTAGGGGTTTGGGTTTTGTTTGTTTTGAGTGTGTTCGTTGTGTTTGTCTGATTGGTGTTTGTCATGTGTTCTTGAGGTCTTCCCCTGTCTCGTTATGTCTGATCACGTCCACCTGTGTGTCTCTTCCCTACCCAGTGTGTGTGACCAATTAGTGCCCTCAGCCTATAGTGTTCCCCAGGTGTGTCTCATTAGTGTTGGTATATTTAGTCTGTGTTTGTGCGGGAGCATTGTTGATGTCAACGTTACGTGTGGGAGTCTGTTTCTCGTCACATCAAGCTAAGCCCTTGTCACAGTTATGTCGTTTTTGTCTCAGTCTAGTTGTCCACATCTTAGTCCAGTCATCCACATCTCAGTCTAGTCGTCCTCACTGCTTCTTCTTCCTTGCTGCCAAGTCTTCTTCATCTTCATACACACTGCCAAGTCATCATTTGTCATTCCATCATCAAAAAAATTGATTGATCATTGGCAGGCCTTCCATCAATATTGACAGACTGATGGAACTATACCCACATTATGTCATACTAACATGGAACTGCATGCACCCGGTGTTACTGACACCTACCAGCAATTCACCCTTCAAGTCATTGTTTGTGACACCAATCACTGTCATGGTTTCATGAAATAAAACTCCAAACATATTAAAAATAATACAGGCAAGAACATATCTAAGTAAAATTCAGGGTTAAAAATTATAATTGAAGAAGTAAGAGTTATTGTGCATTTTACACATGGTTTCAACTGAAGTGTCAGTGTGTTGTGTCAAATGGAGATCACTGATTGGCTATTTAGCTAGAAAATGCAAATCCTTCCTCTGGGCAAGCGCCGCTGGCCGATGACGTCACGTCAACGGCATTGCACCTCATTAAATAAAATGAGTTAGAAACAAATATTTTGTTAGGTAAGTATGCAAGATATGTTCTTGAATATAAATTTGTGTTGAATTGTGTCAATAAAAGCATATAAAAAAAAGAGTGATGTGCTCATTTATAAGTTGAATTTGTCCACTGAATTTACGTGGAACCTTTGTCTCCATGTAGTAAAGATAATGACAATTAACTGAACTTTGATTTGTGTTTTGATATATTTTTGTAATGAAGGTCACTCAGGTACATTAGCCTACTGGAGGTAAAGTAATAACTGATTTGCATTTCCTTTCAAGCACAGCCAATCACAGCAATTTGCATAAAAAAACTAAATAACAGAAAAATCTCTTAATACTTAACTATTTTAATCAAAATCACTGCTTTTTTAAACTTTACGTTTGTTCCCGAGTGCACCATGAATGTTTTGAGCAAGATTGTGTCCACTTAATGAATTTCACTTAATGACACCGTCACTGTGGGTTACACTGAAAAACATGAACTCCAGCAATGTGCCTCATCCATTACTATAATAACACTTGTGCTGTCTGTTACTGTATCACACAATATAAATTGTGCATATACATTGCTGGCAGCGCCTCCAAGCTCTCAGCAATGCTACACAGGTGCACGGTTCCACAGAGTTATGTCTCTCTTGCTGGTAACTGTATTCATAAAATAAAAATAGTGCAATTACTGAATAACACTATTACATCCATGTCTTTTTCTTCTTCATCTAAGCTGCCTAACAAGTAAATGTGCCAATCCCTTGACTTGGGTTCATTATTCAGACATTTGAAAGCCCTTACCTTATCTTTACCATATCGCCTCAGCAGTTCATATGGCCACTGTCTAACAACGTTGACCTTCTGGATATCTTTCAGAAGCAGTGTCTTTTGTCCAACCTGTAGGCAGTATGAACCCTGCAGTCCACAACGTATTGCTGCATCTGTCCCTTGCACCACCACACAGAAGTCTGAGGCTGGAAACAGGGGACAAAAGCTGTGTACAAAAAAGTGTTTGACGTGCCATCGTACGGAATTCTTTTAGCATAATAGTCTTATTAACTACATTGCAATCTTTATGAGTGCAAGTTACCGAAAGGATGTCTATTTTATTGGAGAGAGAGGGCCCCATTTTCGCGCCGAGCGCTAGTCTAGCAAGTATTGTCCATTTACTGTAAGTGAATGGATAGAGTTTTCTTTCTCTTGGTATTTTCCAAGACTAGTGCAGGTAGAAATGGGCATTTGGGTACTTCTGTGCCATTGTGGGAGGGAATGCAGTCAACTCCCGGCCAAGTGCCTTCCCTCATTGCCTTTAAATTCAACACTGAGAGAGCTGCAGGGTCTACATGGCATGTACCTCTAGGTGCAGGAGATTGGTGCGGGCAAATTGAAGGAACTGGAAAAAGATCTTCACTTGATGATGTAAAGTCAGCCGCTATGGATGGACACTTGGAGAATGCCTTACAAAGCCGATCGTTCGTCCGTAACGATTCAGAGAGATCGCACCATGCTGCTGTCTTATTTATGACTGAAATCCGATGACATGCACTACACACGTCTGCAGAGCTCATAATGTGTCTGTCTGCGCCTTGACGAAATCCACCAAAATCACGTCACACCACACAACCAAGCGCACAGGCGCCTATCTTTGAAAATAGGGCCCATAAAGTTGAATAAAATATTTAAATTAAAATAATGTTGCATTGTTTGAAAAGCGGGGTTTGGGGGGCATTATATGTTGGGAATAATTAAAAGCAGATGTTACCGTCATTTGTTGTTGAATATATCACATTTTCCTCCATATGAAGCTCCTTAGTGTCTGAACCAGGTGTTCTCTTCTGAGGAGAAAAAAAGCATCACCACTTTACTTAGAAAGAAAACTGTGTATGCAGAAGAAAAGCATGGACAGCTATCAAACACAATAATAATTTCTGGTCTAACCTGAAAGGTTCTTTGACAAAGTTTCTCTACCCAGTCCACACAGTCATCTTTTTGTGTAGCAAACACCATTGTTCTCTGCTGTGACTCCACACAAAAAGCTGACATGTTTTCCTGGAACCAGATTGCATTTTTAATCAACTATTGCTCACTTATTGTACAGTATGTGTAAATCCTATATAATAATTACAAGCACCGTTGGACAGGCTTCAGCATTTGGTGGGAGTCTCAGGACACTTATAAGCTCAGAGAGTCGGACCACTTTGACCTTGTTTTCTTGAGGCTGGTGGTGTCTCTTCAACCCTCCAACATGATCTCTTCCTCCACCATCTACAACATATGATGAGCAGTTGAGCACAGAAAATTTAGAATAGTGTCCATTCTTACACACTATACACACATATATATATATATATATATATATATATATATATATATATATATATATATATATATATATATATAGGAACTGAACACCAAGCATCTTTACCTTCATAAAGTGGTAACAAATATTGCCCGTCAGCCTAAATTTTTTTTTATTTGCCCTGTTAAACACTTCCCCCTGGGGAATGTGTGTGCAAGTCTCAACCCTGTGCGTTCTCAAACCAACCAGAGACAGTTCAAAAAGGAAAAACTCTTTGAATTTCACTCCAGCAGGGACTGGATTTTGTTTTACAACCCACAGGAAACACATACCTCCGCGCCTACCGAGACCTAGCAAGCAAACTAGCAATAAGACTGCTTATCAGTCCCCAGACCATCTTTTATGGTCTGGTCTATCCACAGGAATCAGCCATGTGTTTTTGGAAACACCCCTTGGAAGTTATACGGTACAACAGTGCCCTCCAGCGGTCACTATCGTGCAATCCTGCCGCTTTTAATTCATCTGAAGTCTACATAATTCGGGACATAAACGGACTCTATGTATTTGACTGGCATCAAGTGACTTCTGTTGTTTATCTTTGTACACAAACTGTATGTCTATCTCAAATGAATAATGTGTGTAACTTTTGAAGCCATCTAAATTTAGCTAAATAGTAAGCTTAGCGGATTCAATAACTGTATGATTGTGGTAATGTTTAAAATATGTTCAGAATGATAAATGAAGCATCCGGCTTGTCAATTCTGATAAAAAAAATTCAAATGCTATCCCAAAAGCTTGGTCTCAGTTGACCAAGTCTGCTTCAAGCGCACGGAAGAGGCGGGACTACTACGCCGACCCCCTGGGACACAGTTTAAAAGCCAGCGCGCGAAGGAACTTTGCCCTCTTCTTCCGCCCAGATCGCCTCCCACGGAGTCTTCTTCAACTGAGGATCAATGCTTGCTGAGTCCCTGTCTCTCCCGTGCACCTGAACCAGTCCGTAAGTGCGCCTTCATTGCAATCTGACCATATACCACTGGTGCAACGCTTTAATTCAAATAAAAAAGGATTGACAGGTCAAAACACTTCCATCTCTGTTCCCATCTACCTTTTTAATTCCATTTTTATCTTAGTTCATTAGGTTGCATGTTTTATTTTTATCTTTGATTCACATTTTTTATTCCGTTTCATTAATAGGTTAGGCTGTGACTGATATACAGTATGTGTGTGATTACTAAATAAATTTGTTGTCTAGAAATTCCATTTCTGCCGAATCATTTGTTTACTGAGTGGATTAGTAATTCCCTTATTAAAACAAAGAACTCCATGATTAACTAAAGTAGCAACTTCAGATTATGAATACTTGATAATAGGATTTTTATTGTTTATTTTGCTCCTATAAACAAGCAAAGTCAACGCGGTGCCCCCAGAGGTTTTGAGGAAATTACAACTCCCCTCAGTACCGTCTAAATTCCTCGTTCGCCATACGGCAACCCAAATAATCGCTACAGAGTTCACGTGAGTTGTAGAGAGAATTTGTTAAGCCTGCCTTCTAGACTGAGAGGATTTCCTAAAGAGAGTTATGACTTGAAAAGAGGTTTGTCAGTGTGTTCTTCCAGGAGCAAAAAAAAAAAAATAAAATAAATAGTAAACGTCTTTTTTTATGTATAACATTGCGGTAATAGGACAAGTTTGTTCATGTATACTTATATAATATTCATGTAGTCATAATAACTCTATATAAATAAATAAATAAGTTTCCCTTTCATCACATTCAAAAAGTTGCAAGACAAATCTCTCTGTCGAGTCCATGTGATTCAGACCATTGAGCCCTATCACAAGGTACACAAGATTAGTGAATCAGATCTTCTTTTCAAACTCAAGAAAAGAACTATTAGCCTTGCAGAAACTGTCATGTTTGTGCTCTCAGACTGTGTCCTTTGTGTTACAATTGTCTGATGTAATCAGCATCCTTTAAGAGGTAACCATAGCCCAAAAAGGCGGAGCAGAAGACACATTCTGTTTGTCGGACAATCGTCCGACAACCAATGATCACGTGAAACTGTATTTTGGCCATCTGCATGCCTACCATAGCCCAATGATCTGGTTTAGTTTCCGCTGCCCTGTCTAATAATGAACACAATAGTGTTGGCATTGCCTTGCGCTGTCCTTTACTCCTTTTTCATGCAAGCTGTTTAGTTCATGATTTACTGGGTACTCCATGTTCAGTGTTGGCCCCTGGCTAATGCAAGCACCTTTGTTCTCTATGTCACGTCAATGTTAGTGCGGGTGCCTTGATGTTTGCTTTTAGTTGAGACTTTGTTATACGAATAAATCATTATCAAAAGTTATTGTGTCTGCATTTTTGGGATCTAACCTCCTGAACATATCACAGACATAAAAATAACTGATACCCTAAAATGTAAGGATATTTTCAAAAAATGTAATGTCCAAACAATCTAATCTGACCAAAGGAGAAAAAGTGCATTCAAGACTAACCTCTATCAAGTTGAGCGAATGCCAATTTAAAGTTGGGGGGTGTTTTGCACAGTACACCCCCATAAAAGAAACGGTTGTCTCTCTTCGGCAGCCTAATGTGCTTGGACACTGGCATTCAAATATTGATTAAAAGGATTAAAAGATCGTGAGACAAGTGGCATCGCCATGCCTGATGGTAAAATCTAGTGATGGGGAAAATTAAGTTTCGTGAACCACTAGAGGAGCAAAAAAAACATTGCTAGTGGTTCATGAAACTTCATTTTCCCATCACTAGAAATCTACAAAGTGCCATTATGGATCATAACTTGGTTCATTCTGCCATGTAGTCTTTACTGATAATTTCAGCGAGAACTTACATTTGTGTAGATGTTGGGAGATTAACCACAAGACATTTTGGAAAGGCCCTCTTGCCATGGGTCAGCGGCATATAGAAATTTTATATAAGGAACACGTCCAGACTGAAAATTTGACTCAGTTGACAATTAGTTGACAAATTTTAATGTTTGCCAATATTGGTTACCTCACTTCCTTGGCCATGATTTTTTGACGGTATTGTTTCCTTTTATTTGGTACTCAACAGTCGACATTAAACATCTTACCATGGTGGAGAGACAATTCACATATCTTGCCTTGAATTGCAGCATTATTCATTTGAAATATATTGGTAGTGGTTGGCGGTAGTTAGTGTTGGTTTGCAAGTGCTGGTGTTGCGGTGGACCGACGCACAAGAGTTCTGGGGAACTATCATCAGCCAATCGGTTGCAATCCAAAATGTGGTACTATACTGTTCAAATAACATTCACTGTACAATAACAGCAGTATACTGCTGGCCTGCTAGTATTTTACTGTTCCTTTTCAGTGAAATGATTTACAGTGTAGGCTTGTCAGCCAGCAAACTTGCCGAATGGGGAGCAAGAAATTGGCGTATCTAGTGAGTGAATTTCTTGTTTACAGCTGTTGAATTGTAAACTAAGATAGCATTTAGTATTAGTCATAGTTTTGAACACTGCCCAAACTTTGACTAGTAATGTTCAAAATGTTTTTTGTCTTTCAGAGGAGAAGGAAGAGCCCTTGCTCTTCTTTGCGCTGCAGTACTGCTGCTCTAGTCTTGACTTGATCCTAGAAATTGTCTTCCTTTCGCTCAGAGTGTGATGCTTCTCTCTATGGTCTAAGCGCCAAAGTACATCTCTGACATATAAGAGCCATATGAACATTTTCAGGCTCTTAGAACCTCAGGGAGTCGTCTCCTGCTGGTGCCAAGAGTCAGGAGTAAACACAAGTGAGGCTGCTTTTCAATTTATGCTGCTAAAATATGGAACAGTCTTCCAGAAAATAGCTCTATTTAGCTCTGTATATAACATCTGAGAGTCTTTCTTTTGCTTTTAGTTTACTTAATTAGTTATTTTTTGCCTTATGGAATTATTTTATCTGCCTTCTTGTAATTTCATGTAATTTTATTGCATGTTGAATTTGCCTTGTTGTTGTGTGTGAATTGTGACAAGACAAACTTGCCTTGCCTTGCCATACCTAATGTATAAGTTATACCTTTATTGAACTGCCTCAGAATTTAGAGAACTAAAGCATGCCTCATCTTACTCTCATAACTAAAGTTATCCGACAAGTACATCTATCACAAGTGATACGAGAGAACAAGCAGGGAACTGTTAGCCACTAACTGCACTGTATTATTGATGGGAACTAAGAATAAAACAAGAATACATGCACAGAAATTGCTTATGTGAGGCAATTACACAAAACATGTACACTTTGACAAAAGCATTTGTGGCAATATTTTTTTCTTTCAGTACGTTATGTGGAGATCAGTAAAAAATAAAAATCAATAAATGTTCTCCACATGCCCGCGTGTTTTTTTCCCGCGTACTCCAGTTTCCTCCCACATTTGGAAAAACATGCATGATAGGGTAATTGAATAGTTTAAATTGTCCCTATAGGTGATTGTGAATGACTGTTCGTCTAGGTGAGCCCTGCAATTGAATGCCAACCAGTTCAGTGAGTACCACGCCTACTGCCTGATTACAGCTGGGATAGGCTCCAGCACACCCGCGACCCTTGTGAGTAATAAGCTGTTCGGAGGATGGATGGATGGATGGATGGATGGATGGAAAAATAAACAAAAGAACACAACATCTGACTGCTATTTAAGGTGAGTTTAGAGTTTATTTTTTATCAAATCCAGGAAGTATTTTGATGGATAACATAAAAGCAGAATTCAGAATTAATCTGTTGCTATGATTAATATCATTGACATTATGTGTAGATTCTACATTCCAAAACATGCATTTTAGGTTCATTGAGGACTAAATTGTCCTAAAGTGTAGGTGTAAGTTGCTTGTATACGCACATGGACAAAATTGTTGGTACCCCTTTGTTAATGAAAGAAAAACCCAAAGTGGTCACAGAAGACCAAAATCAGACAAAGATTGAAAATAATTTCACCATAAGGACATGTTCAAGGCGTGCCGTCCAGCTAGTATCACTAGCTAAAATACACAGTCTAGTCAATCTTCATGGACATGGTCGCCGACGGAAAATTGATGACAAATTTAAACGACAGATAATACAAATGAAAACAAAAGAGCCTACAACAAGAGCCAAAGTATGTAAAGGTCAACTCCAAGGTCAAGGTACATCAGTGTTAGATTGCACCATTGTTGTTTGATCCATAGCGAACTTGATGGGAGATCACCACTGTTGCAAATAAATGATAGAAAAGTGAGACTGGAATTTGCTAAACTATATGTGGTAAACCACAAAGCTTCTGGAGGAATATCCTATGAGCAGATGAGACAAAGCTAGAATTTATTTGGCAAGGCATATCAAGTCTATTTTCACACATGCAAAAATGAAGTATACCAACACTGTCCCGACTGGGGAGGCTCTGTTATGTTATGGAGATGCATTTCTGCATCTGGCAAAGGGTGTCTTGAATGTGTGCATCATGCAATAAAATCTAAGATTATCAAAGCAATCTTGAGAAGAAATGTGCTGCCCATTATTGGTGGTCTTAATCGCAGGTTGTGTGTCTTGTGGCAGCATAAATACCCAAAACACAGCTAAAAAAACAATGGCTAAGAGCAAAATATTAGTCTATTCTGAAATGGCCTTCCCTGATCTAAATCCTATTGAACGTTGGTGGAAGTTGCTGAAAAATGCTGTCTGGAGAAAGCACCCTTTGAAACCGGAGACAACTGGAGCAGTTTACACATGAGAACGGGGGCAAAATAATGCTGAGCGGTCTCAAAGAAAGTTATAAAGATCCTTTGATTGCAGTGATTGCCTTTAAACGTGCAACTAAATATTAAGATATGGGTACCACCATTTTTGTCTTAGCCTGTTTCATGAGTTTTTTGTCAAATTATTATTATTTTTTTAAATAATAACTCTTTTGGACCACAACTCAAGCAATTTTCATTGTTTAATTTTAATCAAATGCATATTTATGGTTGCTGTTGTCAGATTCAAGTCATTTCTGTTACTACTGTAGACTTGTATTTCATTAACAGAGGGGAACCAACAATTTTGTCCATGCATGTTCTATGTGCAATCCAAAGTTTGCCCCCTTTTTGTCAGTTGAGCTAGGCTCCAGCACACAATAATAAAAGTAAGCAATAACTGAATAAGTATCCTTCATGAGTAAGTCGGAAAGGTAATAATTGCATCAGCTACTTTGTATCCACCGACCTGATCAAGAAAACAGGTCAGGTAGCCACTTGCTTATAATGTTCTAGATTCACACTCACTGGAGATAATTCCCTAAATCGTGTCAAAGGCAATAGCTATCCCCAATACCACCATCACAGAAACATGCAAGCTCGCATTTGCAGCTAGGGATACTTGGAAAAGGTCATCAATAATGCAAAATACAGAGAGCCCTGTCATAGAGAAGAAGGTTAGGAGATGAGATGAAGAAGGCACAGAAGCAAGTGCCACCAGTAGCGCAGAAGGGAGCTGTGAGAGCCATGTCTCAGGTGGGGAAAAAATACAGAAATGGTCCAAGAATGGTCTAAAGACTCCCAAACAGTCAAATGCTAGTTATGCAAGGCTAAGGAGATACATCAGGCAAAAGCCAAGAGAATAAAAGACTCTAGGGCCAGATCCACTAAAGGATTGCATGGCTTTTGCGCGGCCGGTGTACAGTAAATGGGAGCGTCTAATCCACAAAGCACGCGTAGATGGGGAAATTCATCACTAACTGCGCTGCCAACCCGATTGTGTCCCGGTAGGCCTATGTAAATGTGGTCATATGCATATATTTGGCGGAGAAATTACCCACCGCTATGCAAATGTGACTCATTGGTAAACAACGTCTAATTTACTAACGCCAGTGCCACAGGAAGTTTAAGTGACGCAAACAACGCCTATTGAAGCCTGGTGTATACTTGGCTCTATCATTAGAAGGGGGGTTTGTTAGGGATTTGTGAGGGGGGATGGGTGTCATTTTGTGACGTCAGCCTACATTACATGACATTGCCCGGGCAAATAGGTGGAGGGCACTTGTATTTTATGGACATTAATGATTGAATGAATGACATCGTATTCCTCTCCGCTCACTACACTGTTTACAGACAGTCCCGCTTTTGCACCTCCTCGGTCCTAGCTCACTTAACCGTAACAACCAGAAGACTGCATATTCTCAGCTGAACCATTTACTGGATGCCAGAAAGATCGAGTACACAGCTGTGGAGCCTTTTTCTCTTAATATGCGGAAGAAAGTCTAATCTATTCATCCCCATGGTGATGAGATGAGCAGGGGAGAGAGACAGGTGAATGGAGGAAGATGATCTTAGGGTGCGGGAAGGAGTGTGTACTTGCAGAAGATCGGATAGGTACGAAGAGGCGAGGTTATGAATGGCCTTGAATGCTAACAGAAGGATTTTGAATTGGATACAAAACTGAACCGGGAGCCAGTGGAGCTCGTGGAGGACAGGGTGATGTGTTGGGTGGAGGGAGTTCGAGCTATGATGCAGGCATCTGAATTCTGGATCAACTGGAGTTTATGGATGTATTTGTGAGGTAGGCCAAATAGGAGAGAATTACAGTAATCAAGACGGGAGGTAACAAGACTGTGGAACAGGATGGCGGCAGTGTGGGGGGTCAGGGAGGGGCAAGGACGGTTGATATTACGTAAGTGGAAGTATGCGGATGTAATGTTGTAATGTTGCTGATATGGGATTGGAAGAAAAGTGAACTATCAAGGGTGACTCCCAGACTTTTGACTTGGATGGAGGTTGAAACAGTGGTGTTGTCAACGGTGAGGGAAAAGCTAGCTGTATTTGAGAGAGTGGTCTTGGTGCCGGTGAGAAGAAATTCTGTTTTGCTACTGTTAAGTTGCAGGAGTTTAAAGTAAACCAAGTTTTTATTTCAGAGATGCAGTCCATGAGAGAGGTGGGGGATAGGGTGGATGAGGGTTTGGTGGAAAGGTATAGTTGGGTGTCATCAGTATAACAATTCAATTGGATATTAAATCTACGAAAGATATTGCCAAGGGGAAGAAGGTAGATGATGAAAAGGAGGGGCCCCAAGACAGATCCTAGGGGCACACCTGAGGTAACAGGTGAGGGGACAGATTTAAAGGACTTGAGTTGAATGAACTGAATGCGGCAGGAGAGGTAAAATGAAAACCAGTTAAACAGTATGTGGGTGATGCCAATGGAAGAGAGTCTGTTGAGGAGGATGGTGTGAGTGATTGTGTCGAAAGCCGCACTCAAGTCGAGCAGGATGAGGATAGTGAGAAGTCCAGAGTCAGCTGCCATGAGGAGGTCAGTTGTGATTTTGATGACGGCTGTTTCAGTGCTATGAAGCGGGCGGAAACCGGACTGGAACTGTTCATACAGATGGTTGTGGGATAGGTGAGAATAAGATAAGAGATACGATAACTGTCAAAATTTGTGGCCATGTTGGTGTATGATTAGTGCAATATCCGTGGCCGTGTTTGTATATGATTTGCGCAATATCCATATCCATATCTATGGTGAATAAGTTGGCACGTGCAGAGGGGGTGGGGGGTATGGTGCCGGGGCACAGGCCCTTTTGGCACTGATGCCTAAAGTGCCCCTTTGTCCATTTATTTATTTATTTTATATATATTGGTTTGTGAAAGTAGATTTGTTGCTGTTCAAAACTAAAATTCAGCAACACAATTTACATAAAACAAATTATTATTATTACGTAAAAATCTCCGCCAGTAAAACTAACGTTCTCTTCAATTGGGACGGGCATGGAGCTTGTGTAGTGTGTACTGCTTCTGCTCTAACTAATGATGCATTTAAGGTACACAGAATATATCGAAATGTGTAACTCTCGCCTACAATTTTAACAAACTCTTCCTGAAGACTCCAACTTGTAGCATGTACTCAATGAAGCTGAATTGAAATATACTTCAAAATATATGTGGAAATTGCTACATGATCTTTGTTTTTATTTTAACTAACTACTCGTTTTTGAGGGTTTGCGGTCAGAGTAAAGTCCTAATAAGAAACAGGTAGCAGTGTGTTCAGAAATTAGAGGGACAATGAAGAATCAAAAAGAAATATAAGAAAAAACAACAACAATCACAGTGTTTTATCAAAAACAAACAACGTACTGTAGCTTGCTGAGATGTGGCAGTTAATTGTTGGGTACAGTCCCAATAATAAAATATTAACATCTACACCTGCAGAAAAATAATAAAAAGCATTTGCTCTTCTTACCTGAATCAAGCTAAATGTAAAGTAAGACATTTTTATGCTACTTGCACGATAGCAAAATCCTAATTGTGTTATTTAAAATGTAAATTTCATGTACATTTGTACATAATCATTTTTATTTATGTAAATTTGTTGTTCATAAATGATTCTTCATACACAAATTTCAAAAAGTTTTTATGGTGATTGCAGACATATAGCAGTTTCATTATGTGTGATTTATTGTTTAGCCATTATTTCAATTAAGAATTTTACAATGGTTAACCACCCCCCCCCCCCACCCACACACACACACACGTACGTTCGCACATATCTTCATACACACGTTATCAATTTTCTGAGCTATTCATCTACTTTCACCCCCCACACACACACACGCACACACGTACACACACACCCCTCCACACATGGCAGCTCAATGGTAACATGGGTTCGAACCCCAAGGGGGTGGATAGTGCAGGCATGTTATCATGTGCCCCGTTTTGTTGATGTCAAGACACAAAATCTTTTTAAATGCATCAAGGGCTCTCATTAAAAGTCCAACATCATAAAACTCAGAGAGGACCAACAAGAGGGAGAGATGATTAAAAGATATGAAATGGTAAGCAAGCAGGTGAGTTTGTGTGCGGGAACATATGTGATGAACATGGCTTATGAATTTCCAGGTTCCACTGGGATATGCATACACATGTAAGTGGGTGAAAACAACAAAGTGAATATCCTGTGGGAATTATGTAAACAATGCTGATTACAGGCAACTCTGAAAATAAGAATGCACATATAAACTGTAACGAAAATTGCCATTAGGCAATACAGTGAGACAATGATTTTAACATTGCAATATGGCATTAGGTTGGGAACCTTTACTGAAGATTTACTCCTCGACAATTGTCTCCAAAGCGGTCGACATCAGAGGCATTCAACACAAATTTCGTGTATGAGCATGTTTACATTTTTACATTATCACTGGTGATTCATTCATGCTAATTTTATTTTCATAATTCATATATATTGCTGGCAAATGACAAACTTGAATTAATCCCAAATGCACATTATTCTGCAAATGAAAAATGACTGGAATTTTATCATAATGGATCATTTTACATTCCACCGCTGCTATTCACTCTGCACTTATTGTTGACTGATGGAGTAATGTATTTTTGTTGAGAAGTTAAAGAGATTTGTGTGATGATAAAGCTACAATTTATTATTATTATTATTATTATTATTATTATTATTATTATTATTATTACATCTTTTCAAATGCATTTCTGAGTAATATTTGTAATTTGTAATAAGTAATACATTCAAAGTTATTTACATACATATACATTCAATTGTTTAATTTATTTAACATTACATTTGGTTACATTTCGTTCCATTTATACTATCTTAGAGTACCATTAGAGAACTATAACACTGATGCGGAACCTCGGTGAAAATTAATTTCACGCACTTGGTATACAGGGCACCATTTTTTTTGCCCAGTGCAAGCCGAGTGCAAAGCGCAGTCTAACTGTGTGGTGGAATTTCCTTTTTTTTTGGCATTTTGCTCGACTACCACAGATAGAAGAGGGTATTTTGCACCATTATGCACCATTGTGGGATGGAACACAGCCGACAGACCTTCGAAGCGGCTCCCCTCATTTACTTTTTTTTTTGTTTAATATATATATATTTTTTGTATTTTTTATTTTTTTTGTATGTGGGTGAATATGTGTATGTGCGAGCGTGCGTGCGTGCGTGCATTCATTAGTTCACCTAAAACCTATAAAAATAAAATAAAATCCCATAGCGTTTCCCTAAACCGAACACTTCCAGTCAGAGTCGCGAGGCCGTAGAGAAACCCGAGAAAGGACCAAAGAAAAGAAAGGAAAGTGAAATCCAGCACCGACCAGACACCACCCACCAGGCCACCAACCAGAGTCCTTCACCAACCCCAGAAACATCTAAATTTCAACAAATCAGGGAGACCTCAAGAGTCCAAAGGAGAGACTGAGGAAAGGAAGGAAGGACAGACGAAGCGGAGTGAGATCCACAGACACCAGCCTCCACCGATTCAATGACCTGAGGAAGATTGTGTCTGAGTTTCGATAGATGCTGGTGTGGTGGATCTGGCGTGCATGAAAAACTCCACCAAAGAGGGGAGCCGTCGACCCCCGCCAGGACAGAGCAAGCGCAACACCTCAGGGCCCCCCAGGCCGCGGCAGCGCCAAAGGACGACCCCCGGGCCCCGCAGGGGCTACCGGCCGGAGAGTAAACCCAGGAGCAGGAGCGCCCCCCACCCCAACGCGGCCCGCGCCCCCAACCCAACGCAGCAGGACGGGGCACTGCAGGCCCGCCAGGAACCCCCCCGGCCCACAGCCCCCGCTCCCCCACGACCCCCCCATTGCCCATTGGAGGTGAATCTGCTCGATCCTGTTGGCAGCAACTGGTTTCCTGACTATAAAAACACAACCATTAGTTACAAATTGCCAAATACAGAAACATCAATGTAAGTTATCACGATGTGGTGGCTCTCGCTAACAGGCAGAATTAAGAGAGTCCCATTTTCTTCATCATATATTGAGTAATGTATGTTCTATGAATAATTTTATATTGGATAAGTTGTAAATTTGTGGGTTTTGTCATTTTAAATGCGTTTTCACAAACTTGAATCCAAAAGTCAGATTCCGGAGCTATAGACAAGTCTGTCTCCCATTTCGAGATGGGTAAAGACATTTTATCAGTATATGAAAGTAACTTGTATATTTTTGAAAGTTTTTTTGTTGTTGTCGGAGAAAGCTTAGTAATATCTTTAGCTAAAACAGGCGGTTGGAGCGTACCCTGAAGTGTTGGAATTTGTTTCTTTATCATATTTTTAACTTGTAGATAATGTAAAAAAATTCAGTTTTTTATTTTGTATTTTTGGAGCAAGGATGTATATGATATAAACATATTATCTGAGAAGAGATGGTGGAGATGTGTAATTCCTTTCTGCTCCCACACACCTAAATAAAACGATTGCTTGTTAAGTTGAAAGTCGGGGTTATGCCATAGGGGAGAATGCCCACAGGGCTCCACTTGGGCTTTTGTAATTTCTAGTGCCTTCCACCAGGCAGTCAGGGTGGCGGAAATCATTGGGTTTTTAAAACAATTATGTCGCTTAATTGATGTTGTAATAAAGAGTAAATCTAGAAGTCTGAGGTTATTACAATCCTTCTGTTCTGGTTCCAGCCAACAGTTAGTATCTCTGTTGGGTTGCGCCCATAGAACGATATATTGTAGCTGGTTAGCTATATAGTAGTACCTAAAATTTGGTGCCTCTAGACCACCTTTGGATTTACTTTTCTGAAGAGTACATAGACTAATCTTTGCTTTTTTTTTATTCCAGTAAAATTTTGTAACGGCTGAGTCCAACAACTGGAACCAGTTAGCCGTAGGTTTAAATGGAATCATTGAGGAAAAAATAGTTTATTTTAGGTAAAACTTTCATTTTAACGGTGGCTATTCGTCCTATTAAAGAAATAGGAAGATTATTCCAGCGTTCCAAGTCACTATGAATGTTATCCAGAAGTGGAGAAAAGTTTAAATGAATTAAATCAGTTAATTTAGGTGAGATTTTTATGCCTAAGTATTTTAAATTACCTATAGAAAATGAGTAGTGTGGGTCCTGGCTTGCAGGGTTCCATGAATTTTCTGTAATAGGTAGAAGTGTTGATTTTGTCCAGTTAATAGAATAATCTGACAACTGTGAGAATTTAGTTATTAAGTTAAATACTTCCCCTAACGAAATCGCCGGGTTTTCTAAATAAAGTAAAATATCATCGGCATATAGATTAATTTTATGTTCTGTTACCCCAGAGTGAATTCCTTGAATCCTTCTTTCCTGGCATATGGCTAATGCAAGTGGCTCAATAAATATTGCAAATAATAAAGGGGACAGTGGGCATCCCTGTCTTGTGCGTCTCTGTATCTCTGAGATATAATCCCATTAGTAGTAACTGTAGCTTTAGGAGAATCATATAATACTGACACCCAGTGGATAAATGATTTCCCAAAGCCAAATTTATTTAAAACAGCAAAGAGGAAGGACCAGTTAACTTTGTCGAAAGCTTTTTCTGCATCCAATGATATAATAACTGCCTTTTTAATCATGCCGCTGTGACATGCTAATAAGGTTAAAGAGCCTCCTAATGTTATTAGTAGAGTGACGATCTTTAATAAAGCCTGTTTGGTCACTATGAATGATTGTCGAGATTACTGTTTCTAGTCTAGATGTGAAAGCCTTAGTGAAATTTTTAATATCAGTGTTAATTAGTGAAATCGGACGGTAACTTGATGGAAGGGTGGGGTCTTTTTCTGGCTTTAATAAAAGTTTAATTGCTGCTGTATTCATGTGTGGGCGTATGTAACCATTAGTTTTGATTTCTGTTACTACTCTCTACTGAGGCTCCCCTCATTTACATTAAAACCAGAATGATTGAAGCACTCCTTGACCTTACGCACACAGAAATTGTAAACACGTAAGATCCCCCCCTTGCGGATGATGTAGTCTGCCACACTTGTGAGGTAGGCAATTGGAGACCACCTTGCACCCGTGCATCCATGTGTGATCCCTCCCCGCCCAATATTTGTGCTGTGTGGTTAAGGGGTTGCTATTAAAATATTGTTAAGAAGATAATGTTAAGTGGGGAAAAGAGCTTTTTGCAACATGGCTCTGGTTGATCTCTTACTTTGCTGCCACCTGCTGGCCGTTTTTTGTAATAGCTACCATTGCTTTAAGCAACTTCTTCAGGTCAGAGGCGGCCTACTGTATGCTGTAGCATAAAAAGACAACAACATATAAATACGTTTTGGGACCATGGAAATACTGTAGCATAAAAAAACAAAATAAATACGTTTTGGGACCATGGCAATACTTAAAAAAGGGAGAAAATTAGTTAAGAATAAGCTCACGTGTTGTCTACGAAATTGGAGCTCCAAATTTCAATATGTTATATGTACTGTATTGTATATGTTCCATGTCGCTGAAACACTTCTAATTGTGAAACTGTAAACTGATTAAAAGTAGGCTTTTTTTTCTCGTCACACTCACTGTCACAATTACACATAGGCACTGACGCAAATGTCCTTCCCTTTTCATTACTACCAATTTTAATTCAAGCATATCTTGTCATGGAAGCCACGTGGACCCTTTTGGGTCAACTCACTAAGTGTGGATGTTTCAAATTGACTGCTCTCATGAATTTCCTAGCCTTGGTGTTGATTGCACCCTTTGGGAGACATTTACATCATCATTGAGAACATTTCTCTCAAACGAACATCCTCTGAGCTACTTACTTTCTGCAACGTGAGCATTTTGTATTGTTTGCCCACATCTTGACACATTTGCATGGAATGTTCTAATTTTATGATGATTTTATGTTCTCTTTTTAAGTAAGATTCTGACTTTTATATGTGATTGTTTGCAGGATTATTAGACTCATCATATGTAATGTATACCAGTGATGCAGACATGCAAGTGCAAACAGATAACAAGAGAAAATGTGTATCCGGTGAGCTTACATAACTCCATCTCCACAATCCTGGGGTCTATTTAAGCTGTCAAATTTACTTTTCATCTTCTGCTGCTCACCCTGCTGCTGCATGCATGTTTTTGTTGGTCTCATACACTCGCACGCACACACGCAAGCACACACGCACGCGCGCACACACATACACACACAAACACCAAAAAAAAACATTTAATCACCAGCCAGGAGCCACCTATTTCTTTATATGTACTGAGGCAATTGATTTGCATACAAACCCTCAAAGAATATCCATCCATCCATCCATCCATCCATCCATGACCTAATGATGCAGCTGTAAACATTGTGTTTCTGTGCAGTCTCAGTTCCCACTCTCACAGTGTGAATGTATGTCTGTATCTAGGGCCCTGTGACTGACTGCTGACCAGTTCAAGTTGCCGTCTGCCTTTCTAAAATAATAATACAACAACAATAACAATAATAATAATAATAATAATAATAATAATAATAATGATAATCTGTGATTGGCTGGCAACCAGTTCAGGGTGTAACCTGCCTACTGCCCGAAGCCAGCTGGGATAGGCTTCAGCGCCTCCCGCGACCCTTGTGAGGACAAGCGGATAAGAAAATGGATGGATAATAATAATAATAAGAAGAAGAAGAAGAAGAAGAAGAAGAATTAGTGATGGGTGAGTACTGATACAAAATATTGGTTAAGGAACTAGAAATTGGAAATAAAATGGAAAATTGCCATTTATTGCAATGTACAACATTGAGATATATAGGCCTTTCTTTAAAATTATTGTCATTGTATTTTGGGGGGTAAAGTATCAAAATATTACTGGTTTCGGTACTTGGTATTGTTTTGGTGACCACTCAAGAGTTGAGACTTGTACTTGTATTGATCTGAAAAAAGTGGTATCGAATATTGCCAATAATAAGAAAGTACCGATTTAGTGGACTTTTTGACTCTTTCTGTAAATCATTGTAATTGTTCTAACTCCTCCCCTGTAGTTTCGAAAGGCAGGTAAATACGGCATTACAATCACCCCCAGCTGCTTTATTCATTGCATGATCCATACCCCTTTTCCTTTTCTGTTTTCATGTACCATGATGTACAGAGGAGCCCCACTATATATACTGTATATACCATGGTTCACCAATTCCGGTCCTCGAGGTCTGAAGTCCTGCAGGTTTTAGGTTTTCTGCCTACCAACACACCTGATACTAAAGCTTAGGATCGTTATCAGGCATGCTGATAAACTGATTATATGAATCAGGTGTGCTAGTGGGCGTTAATATATATATATATATATATATATATATATATATATATATATATTAGTATTAGGGGAAAAGTCTGCACATAAGTCAATAATCAGTCAGTAATTACATCCATCTCATAATGGCATTGCTGTGACATTGACAGATATTGGGTTCATCTGATTTGTAGCCACATATTTGTATGATTGATGCTAGATCCAGATCTGGATTAGCCGTGTTCCAAACTGGACAACATGGTACAAAAAAAAGTGAAATTGTAAATATGCCTTTCCCACTGTACGTTGAAGTCAGGTTTTCTCCAAAAGCCACACGTGTAGATGTGAAGTTTAATATCCGAAAGCCACAAGAGGAGACCTAGTATGTTTTCCCCTGTACTGTACAGTATGTTTTCTCTGTTCCCAATACAATTATACGTTTATACAAAATCTATGGAGGATAAATACACTCCAAATAACAAATATTGGTACTGGTAAGATAAAAAATAAGAACAATGTACCTCCTTTAAACTGGATCTCCAATCGACCCACTCCATTGTTGCTGTGTGGAACCAGTGACAATAACACAGGCTTCCATCTCTACAAGGAAAGAGAAATATATATGTATATATATATATATATATATATATATACATATATATATATATATATATATATATATATATATATATATATATACATATATATATATATATATATATATACATAATGAACAAGAGAGAAGACATATTTGGTTATGATTTAGTTTAGTTTAATACTTAAGTTGAAGTACAGTAGTATCCAGTCAAAGGACAGACGATGTTTTCCCTCACTGTGATGTCTTATGTGTGGTATCTGCTGTCTGTCAGTGCAATTGGAATCTGTATCACACAAACTGGTTGTGTTTCAACATGTTCATTTGGGCTCCGCTCTTGCACAACATAGTTGTACACATTTGGCCCAAAAAAAAGAAAGAAAGAAAACCTAACCCTAGTAAAATTCTCTCAATAATGCAAATAATAATTAAACTGTGTCTAATTCCTCATTTTAAATGATGTAAGTAATGTAATACTGTGTAATTATACTGCTTGTGAAGTGAGCCTTCACATTAACTGTGTAGTGTCAATGAAGCACAGCTGCTGCTCCTGTTGTATGTGGGAGCTGAGTAGTTTTAATGATCAAATACAAACTGAACATTAGATTAGATTTGTCACAAAGAAAACAATATGTTCACTTGAAAACCAATAAACAAGCACATTGGATTAGTAACTATACTTACTTTGCCAGCTTTGCGAGGTTGTAAGTAAACCTGCCCTGTTTTCGTGTGAGAGTCCATCAAGGAAGCAAAAACATGCTCAAGGATCTTTGGATACAATAAAGACATGAGCAGCTCGCTTTCGCCACCCCCTACCGCCCTCTTGGTAGGTAAGGGCGTGTCGATATCCAGGAATGCTTGTAATACGAGCCTCACCTGGGAGTGTGGTGTTAAATTGGAAATGGAACAAGTCCTAAAGTATCTCAGGTCCACAATATACAATTACTATAAATATTTCCTTTATTTGTCATTATTTTCCCTTTTATTTCCCATTTTACAAAAAATATTTTCTTCCTTTTTTTCTATCTCATTCACTCCCAGCTGTTTTACTCGATTTTGACAGATTTTGCAAGGCCCACAGAATATTGTGTTCTATTGCTATAAAAACACACAACTTACCAAAAGACCGATTAGAGTCTCTTCTATCATCAGGAAATTAAAAAATATATATATCAATAAAAATTGTATCTGCTTTCGTTTGGCAACAATTAGCATTAGAATATAGCTAAATTTCATCATTATTCACAACCTTTTGTAAACTCTGGCAAAAAGAGCTTGTTGCAACATGGCCCTTGCTGAACTCTTATACTCTGCTGCCACCTGCTGGCCGTTTAAATAACTACCATTGCTTTAAGCCACCTATTCATGTTCAGCTTTCTGTATGCGCTTGCATTAAAAATACATTAAAAAATAAATGTGTAAATACGTTTTTGTGAATGAAGAAAAAAGTATTAAAAACGTTTTTACATGTTTTGGGGTTTAAATGAGCTATTTGTTATTGTGCTTATTGTAGTCCCTTTTCACTTAGACCCCTGCTACCCTGATCACTAGCATAAACATTTTATGAAATGTGAAACATTTCATGTCAACTCAAAGAAATCTACAAATTGTAACACAAAACAATGTCAAAGAATACACCCTTAACAAAGTAAAAATTAATGGACAAATATGAAGTATCTCAATTTCAAGGGCAAGGGCATTGCATGGTTACATGACTACAACACTGGGGGAAAAACAACCTCAAAATGTTGTAATAAAATAGATGCACTGTAACTTCTGAAAGAGTAAATTTGACTCTATTTAGAGTGGGACCAAATAGACTCAGTTTTAGAGTAGGCTAATATTTACACTTCGTAGCGAGAAAGATGAAAAATTGTAAAATAAAATAAAATAAAAATCACTTGCGGGTTGAGGAAAGAACTCACAACTTTCAGCGTAGGAGACTGCCACACTACCACCTGAGCTATGCCCCTCCTACTGTTCGCTTAACTCCAAGACCAAAAACGCTCTTGGATTTAGGAAGATTCCAGCTGACAAGAGCAATATACAAACACACAGCAGGAGTTGCGTGGCTCAGGGCTGTGTCCCAAGCTGAAGATCGTGAGTTTGTTCCTCAACCCTTGAGTGACTTTAATGTATTTTATTTTTTATTTTACTCTCTTCCAAGTGTAAATATGACTTTTAAAACTGAGTCTATGTGGTCCCACTCTAAATAGTTACATTTACTCTACAGAATTTACTGTGTGTATTTTGAAAATGACATAAGTAAATGTTAACATTACATTGGAAGCAATTCATGGATGAGTTTGGAAAGGAAAAGGACAACAATTTCAGACAACATGGGAATTTATGTGCCCTACATTTACATTGTCGATCATGAGATCTTTTAACCAGAAAGACTCCATGCCATAAATTACCCAGGCTCTTGTTGACAGATTGACTTTTTCTATGTCATGGAATCTTAATTAACAAATATGACTATACAGCATCTTTTCATATACCAATTGAGGTCATTTTACCATATGACTTATTTTAGTGACCTATTCATCTAGCCTCTGTGTTTGGCCTTAAAGACATTTGATCATACTTAATTCCATAGGAAGCACATCTGCGGACTTATAATACCAAGCAGAAGGAGGACACTATCCTGCAAATGAATAATACTGCTGCATAGATGAAGAAGGCCCTATGCTGCATAGCAAAGGGCTGAGGGTTAAAAGACAATGCATGTAAAGCTCACTGACTTTTGAAAGTCCATCTCACAATGTTTAATTGCGTCACGACATGCTTTGTCAACTCTGAAAGACTGTGAATAAATATATTCTTGAAAAAGATTCTAAGTGATAAACCATGTCTTTACTAAATAAATTAGGTTACAAACACAAGTGTTTCTGCTGTATGATTTCCAGAAAATCCACATTACGATTGCACCTCCATCAAAAGATTCTTGGAAGTTCTGTTCATTTGGCAAGCAACAATTAAAAGCAAATATATTTCTCTTTGACATACTAATAGCTTTGGGTGGAAGTAAATCACTCATGAAAAATAATATAAACCGTGGCTGGAGGCTTCTTTAGAAAAACATTCAAAAATCTGGTAGACAGTGTGTGGTGTATAATCAAGTAATTAGCAAAGAAATGCTGTTTAGTGTGGCTGTGTGCGTGTAGTTGTGTGTCTTCGTGTGTGTGTGTGCGTGTCTTTGCATGTCTGCAAATACATGCGTGTGAGCGATACAATATATAACATGTTCAGCATTTCACTGTCAGTTGTAGAATGGCTTGAATGAGGATCATCGTACCCTCAGAGCAAGGTCACCTTTGGAGATCCACTGACACTACACTGGGTGCATGAAGAGCTTCCTCTTTGACGTCAATGTTTCTGCATTTCTTTTACAGAGATGCACAGGCTATGTGACATGTTATCATTCCATAGTTAAACAGGGAAGATGAGAACATAATTCAAAACAATGATGAGCAGATAGGTACTTGTCTAGGCTCGTGCTATGCATCTTTGCACTGATGCTGATTGTTTTTGATACAACCTAAGGCTGGTACAGTATTTGCTATGCCACTTCAAAGTTGACAACAGACAGGCTGTATTGAGTCTTTTTTTGCCATCCTAAATAGCAGGCTTTTGTCAATGTTTGTGAATGGGTTTGTTCAGTAAACAAGTAGAAATTAATATGATTGATTAGCCACAATCACACACTGTAACAGACATGCGACTTATACCCGTTTCCATGTTCTTCTTTTGCAAATATTGCGATGACATATGAGTTTTCTTTTGTAATTCTTGGTAAACGTAATGTTTCTTTGCAGTCTTTCCATCTAAAATTGCATTAATATTCGCTTCTTTAATTAATTCCAAAAAGATTTCTGCTTCATGGTCTCCCTAAACATACCTTACTTTATCGTCCGTCATTGCTTTGAGACCTCAAACGTACGTGTGACATAATATCCGGTTAAAACGTGCGCCGTGTATCCGGTCTGGTCAGCGTTTATTCACAAAACCTGTTTCCATAGCCCAAATTTGCAATTTCCTTTTTTTCAATACGCCTCAAAATCCACCCCCTTCAAGCGTAAAAACTTATTTGCGAATTTTGGGCCCTTTTTTTGAATTTCTAGCGTTTTCATTCAGTTTTATTTTCGCATTTCTTGAAAATTCTAATAAAAACAGGTAGTTGGAAACCCTACAACTATCTATTATGCAACAGTAAAAAGTGTTACTGATAAAGCTGAAACCTGAATAAAACATACAGAGAAAAATATAACAAAATATACTCAACTGCCACCGGTCTGCACCGTAATAAGAAAATGCGTAGTTGCAGTAGCAAGACGTCATCGGTCAGCGGAAGTCTTCCGCACAGAGGAGGAATGATTTGCATTTTTTTAGCTAAACAGACAGAGTGATCTCCATTTTGTACACTGCAATTGAGGGCACAACCCTATTTCTAAAAAGTAAAATTACTTATTCCCAATTATAAACGCTTATTTTTACTTGGATTTTTTCCCTGCTTGTATTTTTAATATGTCTGACATTTTATTTCATGGAACCATGACAGTAATTGGTCTAAAAAACGATGACTTCTCAACCGTGTAAAACACTTAACAGTGATAGGAAAAGGGGTACTTCCTCTAAGGTCAGAGGAGTGACCACGTTACGTTATGTACAGTATGTAAGTGTTTTAAAATACATACGTACGTAAAATATTTCAGTAAGTAAGTATAGTAATTCATACTTTTGTACGAAGTATTTTAGTATGCATTTTAAGTTAAATGCATAAAGTTTCTCACTCATGAAGACTTTTTGAACTAATTTTTATATGACGAAATAATTTCATTGTCCTTTATTAATGTGATAATTTTTTGTCGTTCGGAATGCTTGTACATTATGTCCAACAGTAATTAATTTTGGCTAGAAGTATACTAAAAAATTGTGAGTATATTTTACCCAATTATGATTAGTAATTGGTTGTTGAATGGAATCAGAAATGTTAGGTAAATTCTACCCAACATATAGGTATTTTATAATTACTGAATTAATGCGATATTTAACCACACTGTATAATTTATTTTTTACCCAATTAAAGTGGCTGCAAATTGTTACCCTATATTTATTGGGTAAATTCTATAGGTTGTATTTTCAGTGAAAATATTAAATATTATCATACAAAAAAAAACCTGCCTTTGTTTAAGTGTTGCCTTTTTGCCTTGCACTCTGGTGCTTAACCGTGAGCTGTAATGAGGTAAGTTAATAATGCATTTTCTCTCTGTTTCTTTCTCCTTAGCCTCTCATGCTATTTATGTCCACTAGTTAAGCAGGCTGTCACACAAGTTGGCACGACTGTCTCCTCTCTTTATTCATGGCGCTACGTTAATGTGCAAAATTGCAATGGGGCAAATTAGGATTCAGATATATCTGTCACAGTGATGTGGCACTCCCAAAAATCAGGTAATGAACACTTCCATGCAAAATCCCCCTGCCTAAACCTCATATTGGTTGCATTTATGACAGATGAAATTGCCCATTACAAAAACCAAAACATGCAGTCTTGCATCACTTCACCTTCTTTGTAGAAGATTTTGGCACAGTTCCTTGCACAGTGAGATGAAAAAATATAATCTGACTGTTTAGTGCTTTAAAAAGACTTAGTAAGAGTCAACAGTCATGCTGGAGGCCGTGTGAGCCTGACCACATGCAGCAGTGCTTTGAGGTAAATGCTAATGTCAAGCATGCAAATATGCAAAGGAGTTTTCTCCTCATATTATCTTCATATTTTCAGAGAAATAATGCTCGTCATAGACTTCAGCCTCGGGAGTGTCAGAGGTAGAGTGACACTATAGATTGGAATAAAATGGTAGAAATGCTGTGTGTCCTTCAGTATGCGTACCATGAGGAAACAGGAGCTTTTTTGAGGCCAGAGGCGCTGGCCTATTTATTTAGACAAACGTGGCTTCCATCACAAACAGCATTCAGAAAGCTTAGACTGTCTAGTAAGTTACGTAACAGCCGGGAAACCGTCATCTGTATAGATATTGATAAACGATCGTCATATTGCACATTACATGAGCAACACTATAGAACTAGTTTAGTCAAAAAGAGTCCATCTTTCTTCTAGAACAGTCACATGATGCTGTATTAATTACAGCTCTTGTAATGTGCGCACCAGTCTGTACACTCTAAAAAATTAAATGTTGGCTCAACTTAAAAAATTTAGTTAACAATTTGCATACATCATTTGAAGTTATTTCAACTCAGCCATCATTGTGTAAATGCCACAAGATTATTTTAACACAAGCAAATAGATTTTTGTACTCAAGAAGCTTAATTAAATTGAACCAACTTAATTGTCACTGTGTGACACTACGGCATTTAATTATACACTGCAAAACAAAAAATAAAGCAAAAAACCCAGTGCTGCTCAACTTAATAAATGGAGGTAAACATTTGTATTGTTTTAAGTTATTCCAACTTAGCCATTGTGTAAATGGAACCTCTCTAATTAGGGAAACCCTGTCGCTTTAGTACAAACAACATGATTTATTTTGTACTCAACAAGCTTAATCAAGTTGAACTAAAGTAATTTTAATTTGGCCTATGCAAAAACTACATCGTTTAATCATAGCAACTTCATCTTTTACTTCAATTCAACTTGACTGAACTCCTCATTCTCATTTACAGATGAATGAGGCAGAATCAGGAGGTTCGGCATCTTGTTGAAGGACACTTGCAATCGAACCTACAATCTCTGCATTGGGAGACAAGCACTCTACTAATAGCCATGCCACCGCATGGTGATGAATACCTGCACATCAGGATAAATTACACATTAAAATTCCAGTTTAATAATCAAAGTACGAGAATACCATTCCAGGTATGACTGCACATTGACATTTCAACAACACAAAGAAAAAACGGTGGCCTCCATAAAATAAAACACATAAAACTGTACAACTGCCTCAAAAAGACTTAAATTGCCAATCATACTGGTCAGACTGATTCAAAGTCACAAACTTGTTGAGGCATTATGTAGACCAGCACCTTCTGCAGCCATCTCTCCACATAACAGACCAACTTATTATTCAACTGGTTAAATGTGTTCATGTAACAAACCCATTTTTTTAATGCATAGAAAGCCCTTGCCTTGATTTTTTTTAGCTTTATTCATTAACCCCAATAATATTTTTTTAGAGTGCCAGGAACCAATTTAACCTGGGAATAAATTTTTTTAAAAACGTATTCTGTCAAGAGGGCAAAGTCTGGTGGAGGACCCAGTCGCAGGGAAGCAGGGCAAGGAGGCGATGTACAAAAAAGGACTTTAATTACTACAAAACAAAAGCGAACTCCAAATGGCAAGAGACAACAAAACGTGAGGCGGACAACAAGGCAAAAACTGGTAGCATGACGGGAGGGAAATGACAATGAACCAACACAGACAGAGGGGAGACAGGAGACAAAATACACACACGCTAATGACACAACAAGACACACCTGGGGCAAGACACAAGTGGCTGAGGGCACTGATTGGTTGACACGAGGAAGGGCAGGATTACACTTAACAAGACCAAGGGAGACGCACAAGGAAAAACAGAACCCAAACATGACATATTGTATCTTGAACAACATAAAAGTCATTTTAGTTATCCATTTTATGGCATATGGGGAGGGGGTAAACCTAGTCCCGAGTGAAGGCAAAAGCACCTGCACATTATTTTGCCTTGTTCAACCTTGAAGAATAAAAAGCACTATGTTATGGTTAAAGCTTATGTAAATTACTTAATGGTGCTGCTATAGTACAGTATTTATTTAAAAAAAACAAACCACAGAATAGAACTGGTTAAATGATACTAAATCAAAATGTAATCTTATAATTTAATTGGATTGCATGCAGAAGGTGACTTTGCGGAATTAGGGTAGCAGGTACAGGGTGGTAGACAGCTGACAGAAAATGTTAAAAATTTCACCATGCTACTGTGTAATAAGCAGAACCTAATGTCTAATTCATATCTTTCACATTAGGGTGATGAGGATGGGTAGATGAACGGGAGGGGTGCAAAGTACAGCCATCTCCAATGTTCCTTGTCATCTTTAACATGCCAGTCTGTCACTCTTCCTTGCCTGTATCCCTGCAACACTTCCCTCACTTTTTTCTCTATAGCCCACTGTGACACAATCATCAAAATGGTTTTAATCAATTTCACTAAAACTCATAATCACATATTATTTTCTCAAAATTATTTCTTAACTCATTTGCTCCCAAAAACGTATAAAAACATTGTATTTTAAATATTACCATGGTACCAAAAATGTATTTCTATGTTTTTTATGTTTTTATGCTATAGCATACAGAAGGCTTTGATGCAGCCTCTGAACTGAAAAGGTCGCTTAAAGCAATGGTAGTTATTACAAAAAACGGACAGCAGGTGGCAGCAGAGTATAAGAGATCCACCAGGGTCATGTTGCAACAAGCTGTTGCCCCCACTATTTTAAACAGATTTGTGAATAATGATGAAACTTAGCTATATTCTAATGCTAATTGCTGAAAAAAAAACTGACGAAAGAAGAGACTGTAATCTTTCTTTTTGTAGGTTCCATGTTTTTTTTTTTTATAGCAATAGAACACAATATTTGTAGGCCTTGCAAAATCAGTCAAAATACAGTAAAATGCTGGGAGTGAATGAGGATGAGTGCTTTCATTTTCTTTTTTTTGCTTATTTTTTCTTGGGAGATCTCAGTATTGATCATTTGAAATGTCATCATCATTGTTCTCCCTTTTTTTTTTTTTTTTTTTTTTTTGTACGTGTGTTTGTGCGTGTGTGCGTGCGTGTGTGTGTGCGTGCGTGCGTGCGTGCGAAAAAAAATAAAATAAATAAGAATTCCCATACCGTTCACCTAAACCGAACACTTCAAAATCCAGCCAGAGTCGTGGGGCCGCCAGGAGACCCAAAGGGGGACCAAAGAAAAGAAAGAAAAGCGAAGCCCAGCACCGACCAGACACCACCCACCGGGCCACTAACCTTCACCAACCCCAAAGACATCCAAACTCCAACAAATCAGGGAAACCTCAAGGGCCCAAAGGAGAAACTGAGGAAAGGTAGAAAGGACAGACGAAGCAGAGTGAGATCCACAGACACCAGCCTCCACCGAATCAATGACCTGAGGGAGAAACAAATTGTGTCTGAGTCTCGATAGATGCTGGTGTGGTGGATCTAGCATGCATGAAAATCTCCACCAAAGAGGGGAGCCGTCGACCCCCGCCAGGACAGAGCAAGCGCAACACCTCAGGGCCCCCCAGGCCGCGGCCGCGCCAAAGGACGACCCCCGGGCCCCGCAGGGGCCACCGGCCGGAGAGCAAACCCCGGAGCAGGAGCGCCCCCCACCCCAACGCGGCCCGCGCCCCCAACCCAACGCAGCAGGACGGGGCACTGCAGGCCCACCAGGCACCCCACCGGCCCACAACCCCCGCTCCCCCCGCCCCCCCCCCCCCCCCCCCCGCGCCCCCACCCCCGCCACCCACCCCAACCCAGCCCCAACCGCCCCCAGGCCCCCAAATCCCCAGACACCCTCCCCACCCCAGCACCCCCCACCCCGGCACCCCCACCACCACCCCCCCACCAACCAAGCCGCCCCCAGCCCCCGCCCCCACCCCCACCAACCGACAGCCCCCCAGCCCCCGACCCCAGACCCCGGGGACACACCGCACCCAGGCATCCGCGCCGAAGAGGGGGCCGGGCAGCGGAGCGGAGAGGGCACCCGCGCCCACCCCACCACGCGGAGGGACGGAACACCAGGGGCAGAAGGGGAGATGGGGGCACCGGAGGACGGGCGGCATCCCCGAACCCCAGGCCCAGCGGGGAGAGGCCCCGGTCGTCACCCCAACGATCTAAGTGAAAAACTAACCCTGTTACTAAGTTCGCCAGCTCGCCGACTGGCGAACTCTACCCCTAAACCGTGTGTGTGACCCCACCCAGTGTATATACATAAGTGTGTGTGTGTGGTGCATTAAAATTGGGGGCAGGTGAACCGGAGCAGAGGGAAATGATATCCCCCCCTGCTCCGATCCATCCGCCCCCCAGGCATGTCAATGAGCGTATGTGGTGCATTCAAATAAATTAATGGGGGGGGGAGGCGCACCCGCCCACCAAAACCCCCACCCACCCCACCGGGACCCCGGCGGGGCTTGCCCCCCGGATACCGGGGCCCGCCCGAAGTGCCCGGAGGCCCACCGGAGCGGGGCGGGCACAACACCAATCCCGCCCACTCCCCCGGCCCCCGGAGCGCCGAGACCCGGGCCACGGACGGAACCCCCGGCCTAGGGGAGGGGGAGGAGGGCGGACAGGGGAGGGGGAGGGGACGGGGGAAGGAGACGACAGGAAGGGCAGGAGGCAGCAGCAGGGCCGCAGAGAGAGGGGGAGAGGAGGAGGAAGGGCGACGAGGGAGAAGGGACAGGGAGGCGGAGGACGGGCGGGGAGAGGTGAAGAGGGAGAGGAAGCAAGGGGGAGGAAGGGGGAGGGGAGAGGGAACCACGGGGCACCCCGGCGGCCCACAGGCCCCGACCCGCGTCGCCGGACCCAGAGCGACGGACCGCGCCGGGGCGGCGCCGCCCCGGACACCAGGGAGAGCCCCGCAACACAGCACCCACCACGAGACCCAGGGAACGACCAAGACGCAGCCGCCACCCAGCAGCCAACAGAGGGGCAGACCCGCCCACGCCCAGCCAGGGGGGACAGCACCTGTAGCGTTAGTCCCCTGGCATGCAGTGAATCCGAATATTAGCCTTTAGTGCCCATTGGAGGTGAATCTGTTCGATCCTGTTGGCAGCAACTGGGTTCCTGACTATAAAAACACAACCATTAGTAACAAACTGCCAAATGCAGAGACATCAATGTAAGTTATCACGATGTGGTGGCTCTCGCTAACAGGCAGAATTAAATAACCAGAATTAGGTTAAAATATTCTATATACGTAGACCATATTTCTATGAATTTTGATATTTGTTTTTTATTTGAGGCCGATATTTTTTCCATTAAAATGTGATTTATGAGGAGGTTAGACCATTGGTCGATATTCAGAGTTTGTTTATTTTTCCAGTTAACAAGAATTGTTTTTTTAGCGATAGTAAGGGCTACAAGTGTAGATTGAAATTGTTTATGTGGTAGGTCAGTTGTTGTTAGGTCACCTAGCAAACACAAGTTTGGAGATAAAGGTATCCTATAGTCCAAGATAGCGGAAAGTTTTTCTAAGACTTTAGTCCAGAAATACCTAACCGGGGTGCATAACCATAAAGCATGAAAATAAGTGTCTGTAGTGTTTTGTAAACACTGGAGACAAATGTCGGAGTCGGAGAGGCCCATTTTCTTCATCATATATTGAGTAATGTATGTTCTATGGATTATTTTGTATTGGATAAGTTGTAAATTTGTGTGTTTTGTCATTTTAAATGCATTTTCACAAACTTGAATCCAAAAGTCAGATTCCGGAGCTATAGACAAGTCTGTCTCCCATTTTAAGATGGGTAAAGACATTTTATCCGTATATGAAAGTAACTTATATATTTTTGAAAGTTTTTTTGTTGTTGTCGGAGAAAGCTTGGTAATATCTTTAGCTAAGCCAGGCGGTTGGAGCGTACCCTGAAGTGTTGGAATTTGTTTCTTTATCATATTTTTAACTTGCAGATAATGTAAAAAATTTCCGTTTGTTATTTTGTATTTTTGGAGCAAAGATGTATATGATATAAACATATTATCTGAGAAGAGATGGTGAAGATGTGTGATTCCTTTCTGCTCCCACACACCTAAATAAAACGTTTGGTTGTTAATTCGAAAGTCAGGGTTATGCCATAGGGGAGAAAGCCCACAGGGCTCCACTTGGGCTTTTGTAATTTCTAATGCCTTCCACCAAGCAGTCAGGGTGGCGGAGATCATTGGGTTTTTAAAACAATTATGTCGCTTAATCGATGTTGTAATAAAGAGTAAATCTAGAAGTCTGAGGTTATTACAATCCTTCTGTTCTAGTTCCAGCCAACAGTTAGTATCTCTGTTGGGTTGTGCCCATAGAACGATATATTGTAGCTGGTTAGCTATATAGTAGTACATAAAATTTGGTGCCTCTAGGCCACCTTTGGATTTACTTTTCTGAAGAGTAGATAGACTAATCTTTGCTTTTCTTTTTTTCCAGTAAAATTTTGTAACGGCTGAGTCCAACAACTGGAACCATTTAGCCGTAGGTTTAAATGGAATCATTGAGAAAAAATAGTTTATTTTAGGTAAAACTTTCATTTTAACGGTGGCTATTCGTCCTATTAAAGAAATAGGAAGATTATTCCAGCGTTCCAAGTCACTATGAATGTTATGCAGAAGTGGAGAAAAATTTAAATGAATTAAAAGTGCTTTCATTTTCAATGTTTTTACAATTTGTTGTTAATATATGTAAACGCAGTATTGTTTTATTATGTTTTATTGGTTGTTATAACTGATATAATATAATATATAACTGCACTTCTTATTTAATTTTGATTTTATCTCTTTCTATTCTGTTGTTTTTTCCTTACTGTAAACTGCAGCTGGACGGAGTCCAGGAAAAAGTTCCCCACGGGGAAAATAAAAGTATATCGTATCGTATCGTATCGTAACAGCTATATTATTAGCATAAAAATGTACATTGAAAATTCTACACACTGTCACTTTAAGTCTAATGTCTACTATGAATTGACAGTAAAATTTAATTTTTACTTTTTTACTTGAGCACATTTCAGAGTATGTACTTTTAAACTTTTTCTAGGGTATATGAAATATAGGGTAAATAGCATTTGTAGAAATAAGAAGATGAAGCTATTATCTAAAAATTAAGTATAGTTTTGCATAATTGTGTCTGTAAGCGTCATTTCAATCAACCTATCCTCTCTCCCCACGCACACTTTGGCCACATATGGCAAACTTGCATAAACTTCGGTTACTTTACGACAGGGAATATCAACCACATGCGTCTCCATGTAATTCTGCCCAGCAGAGCATAATGAGAAAGTGTGCTTGAGCCAGATGGAGGAAGAAACAAATGGAAAGAACAGGAGGAAGATGTCAGCAGCCGGATGGAGAGCTACAGGGACGCATACTGAGTAGACGATGCATCGGTGTGTACTGACTCTTGAATTAGATGCAGTTCGCTGAGTTTGTAATTTCAGATGCTATTCAGTTTGGGGAAACGAGACAAGGGGATTGGTTCCTTTGACTGTCAATCATCCGATGATGTAGGCGGACCTCTCTGTGCCCCTGTGCTTACGCTGGGGCACTGCACGAGCGCAGAGCTGAGCTTGAACAGCTGGCGCGCTCTGGTCCTTCATTTTCGAGTTCACCTGTTTTTGTTAGCCGAGACTCTATTTTTTGCGTCATGTGCAATTTATATGTTATGTCATTCGTTGATGTGAAATAAGAGAATCATGTAATTTGGGGAGTCTCCGGCATGTTTTGAGCGCTGTTGAATTAGAGCAGGAAGAGCACTAGCTGTGTTTGCGGTGCTGAAAGCTCCTAAAGCTCGAGGAGACAGGACGGGTCCGTCCGAACGTCGGTGGAGAGATGCGTAGGAAGAACTACTCTGCTGGTGTCTTCTTACTCGTCTGGAGACTGTCGCTGTTTCTCAGGTAAGAGGTCACAAAAATAAATAGTAAATTTTGCTAAAGTTACGCCGTTCCACGCCTCAACTCGAGACAAGCTACAAACTCTGCTCATTTTCCTCGTGTAACCTTCAAATTGTTTCAAAATACAGTTGTCCTCATAAATTTACATACCTTGTCAAAATTAGTCAAATGTGTGCACGCTTTCTTACACGAGGGATTCAGCTAAACGCATTGATTTTTTAAAATTTTAAATGGAATTAAAATTCAAATTTAAATCATTTCAAAATAGCATGAGAAAATGAGATCCCCTGTTCAGTTATTGGTCATATATATATATATATAAACATTTCACATAATCTGTATATTATGCATTGTGCAAATGTATGAAATTCATGAGTACATGTACGCTACTATCCAAGACCACCAGCACAATTCAATCTGACAGTATATGTATATTCAATATTAGGTAAGAATTTGCCCAAAGGGAGAGGTTTGGGCTCTATCCTCCAACGTGCATGTTTTATCCAGTTTCCACTGACTAACTCACCTCTGTTTGTGGGTCTGCTTCTGACAAATCTGAAGCCCTCTGTGTCTTTCTGGTGGAGCGTAATGTTGAAAGATTATTGTTCAGTGCGCTGGGCATGGACAACCAAGGTAATTTTGGGAAGCTGTTCACCAGTGTTGAGGGCATTCACTGAGTCTCCTCCATTGTCGCAATCGATGTGAAATGACAGGGATTTCAAAACAGAGCCTAAACAACATCGTTCAATGAAAACTGGTCAATAGTGTTGTCTGGGTTGTTTGTTTGCATGATAAGGGTCTTTTAATTACAGAGAAACTGTAACAACTGAGGCAGACTAGGCAGAATATGTTGCTCAGCTCCCTGGAACATGCTTTAAACAACATAGAGCAACCACGTGTATATTTGAAAACTGAAGTTGTAATTGAAATAAAAATGATTTCAATATTATGGAGAAATGCAGCAAAAATACAGGAACAGAGGGTAAAATAATGGCTGAAAATTACGTACAGTAACATAGACATAAATGCAGGACTGGTCGTCATGGCCTAAAATTTATAAAGCTATAGAATGAATAGTTGAAATAATTGCAAATATCCCCATTGTTGGCCTTATAAATGTTGTCTTATCTTATCCTTCACAGCAACAATAACTCTAAATATAAGTGTAAAAATTGTAATAGAAGTATTTCTGAACAAGTTATAGTCCTTATACAGGTGCATTGTGAAGTTTCAAATGTTAATATAATTTTTTTTCCACATTATTCATGCTCCACCAATGCCCAGAAGAGTACAAAGAGACCTACCTGATTTATAAGCTGCGGCTGCCCCATCAGCTTGTATCGTCCCTTCAGTGTCGAGTGTTTGCCCCGAATAGTATGGAGTGGCGCCTTGCACGAGCTTGACACAAAGGCTGCAGTTACGCCAGAGGTTGCAGTCGTGACTAAAAAAGTGACAAACTCTGGAAATGCACCTTTAAGCAAAGTTAGGTTCAGTAAAATATATAAGATGACGACATCTCAGAAGCAAAAAGAAAAATAAGGTAATTTGGAGAGCATATATTGTGCAGCTCGCAAAATTCTAGGGTTGGGTATTGATTTCCGATTTCCTCAATCAATTCGATTTCAATTCACAACTTCACAAGACTTCAGTTTGATTCGATTAAAATTTTTCTCGATTCGATTTGATCCGCTTCAATTCAATCGATATAGATTCATTATGGAACATCAATTCTTCTTAAAGATCGAGGGCATGATTAAAAACGCCACAAACAAATTCCAAATTAAATTTTGCGGAGGCAGTAACTGGTTAAATGATTTACTTTATTAATTAAATTAACACGTGTTATAATCACTTAAGTGTTACATAAACATTGACATCAGCAAGGATGAGAAGAAAATATTTCCATAATTCTAATTCAATAATTGTAAATAAAGATTCCGAATGGTCTTAAAGTGCAATAGGTCACGTCTTTCATACATGTAAGAAAATACTTTTAAATTCATGTGAGCAATACATTTAAAGAAAACATAAAGATACAAGAAATAGGCTTTAAAATTCGATTCTATTTTATTTATTTTATGGGAAAAAAGAGATATTAAATAATTGATTCATGGTTTTATCAATCGATATCAGGGTCAAAAAAGAAAATCGATTCGATATTGATTATTCGATTATTTTTTTTGCCCAGCTCTACAAAATTATGTTTTAAATTCAGCAATAACATTGTTTAAATCATGAATATTTAATATACTAAATATAAATCTTTAATATACTACATGTGAATGTATTTTAGTTTTCCCTCCTTGGTGACAAATGCGTTCACATTTAAAAATATATATATATATATATTTTTTTTTTACCAGTTTTTGGACCTGTCCTGTGTGCTTATTGTGTAGTTGTTGTATTATTTTCTGTCTAGACAGTAATTAATAAATAGTAATTAACTGTTCCATAGTTGGTTATTCTCTGCTATAACAGATTCCAGCCAGACTTCTGTTTAAAGCATACTTATTCAGGTATTTCACAACTAAAGTTAGCTCATAAGTTAGCATGGCTTCTCAGTATTCTGCTGTTATCTTTAGTGTTCCATGATTAGCATCTCGACCTCATTGGTGATAAATAGGGATGTTTAATACCGCTTTTTTTCAGATCGATACCAGGAAGAGTACTGTATTTTCACGACCATAAGGCACACTTTATTATTGGGCGCAGGCATGGTAAAACATTCGCTAGCTTAAAAATACGGTAGCATGCTTTCACGCTAACACAGTTCGGTTGTACTTTATTAAAGTATTTAACAATGTACTCACAATACTTTTGATTAATCCTCATCCACAAATCCTTCAAAGTCCTCATCTTCTGTATCCGAAATGAACAGCTGGGCAAGTTCTCCATCAAACACGCCAGATTCCCTCTTGTCATTGTCAGAGTTACTCTTGTTGTTGTGCGGTGTTGTGCCAAAGTATACTTACTTAACCCCCGTAAAAAAAAATTATCCGCGGGTACAACGCATGTTTTTCAATAAAAACATAGAAACAAGGTTTTTTTCGCAGGGAAACAAAAGAAAAGCAAGCACTCGCTTGCATTCTTCAGTGGACTCCAGGTGCATTCAGTGACCACGCACATAGTAGGAAATTTCAGAAATCTAAGAAAAAGCTCAGACGACTGAATGTTATTGTTTTTCGGCTTTGTTCCAGATGTTCAAAGTTTAAATACTTGTTTACAAGGAACATTTTCAAAGAATCTCCGCTTTTCTGCGGTAAAAGTTATAAGATCCCGTGGCAGGGGGATAAATTTATTACGGGGGTAAGTTTTGGCACAACACCGGCTCTACTGGGTTGGCGTGCCGCATGCCGTGTTCTTTCAGCTGAGTCTTCTCATTCCTACCTGTCTTCACTTATGTCTGCTTTTCCTGTATAAAAGCGATGTCTCAGCGGTACATGTTCCCACACAGTCAGTCAAGCAGAGCACTTATCGAAGTCGCTTAACATTTACATATTTTGGAACTCGCTGCACACAAAAGGCACACCTCATTATTAGGCCCACTGTTGATTTTTGAGAAAATTTAAGACTTTTAAATGCACCTAATTTATGGTCGTGAAAATACGGTACACATTTTTTCTTCATCACCAATACCAATTATTGAAAGCACTAGTTCTATTGATTCATAACATTTTGAAAAAAAGACAAGATAATAATTTAAAAGAAAGACCTACTGTACATATCTTAATATAGCAGTTTTCCTTAAAAGTGCATGAAATTTGTGACAATGTTCTTTTTTTTATTAGTTCATAAAATATATATTTTGTATACTTAGTAGAACACCCAATAAAATTAAGCTTTTTGTAAAATACATTTTCCCCCCAAAAACGGAATTAATACTCTGGAGTGACATATATATATAAATACATATACATATATATTTATACTCATACTATATATATATATATACAGTACATAACAAAATTATAAATGCAACACTTTTGTTTTTGCTCCCATTTTTTATGAGATGAACTCAAAGATCTTAAACTTCTTCCACACAATATCACCATTTCTCTCAAATATTGTTCACAAACCAGTCTAAATGTGATAGTGAGCTCTTCTCTTTTGCCAAGATAATCCATCCCACCTCACAGGCGTGCCATATCAAGATGCTGATTACACAGCAAATCGGTCAGTGTTAAATTTCCAGTGTTCGATCAAATACTCAGTAAGCAGTGTTATTCTAACACTGTTAGGATAAAAAGTTACACTGTCAGTGTAAATTTCCTTGAATGTTGGAGTGGATGTTGGGTGTAACCTGAATAGTACGACCATGAGTGTTAAATTGACCACACCCTCGTTTCCGGTGAAGGAGAAAACTTCCAAATTTCCACCGCACTGTTGACATTTAAATAGCGATGCATCCAGTTGTTGCATTTGGGGCGAGGTGGCTCAGTGGTAGAATGGTCATCTCCCGACCCTGAAAGCATGGGTTCGATCTCTGGCCAGTGTGAATATGTCAAAGTATTCTTGAGCAAGATACCGAACCCCTAGTTGCTCCTGATGCCATGTCAACAGTTGTCAAAATCTGAAGTGCGTTGAGGGCCATGTAAGGAGGAAAAACGCAATATAAATCAAGTACTATTAAGCAGAGTAAAGTGTAGTTTGTGTTAAATTTTCAACACTGACACTAGTGCAATACGCCCATATGTGTTTAAACACCAGAGTAAAGTGTAGTTTGGCAGAAGTAAATGTTTAACACAAACACTAGTGTACAGTACTTTCAACACTACTTTGTGTTTACCAGTGTAGATTTTTAACATTATACAGTAGTGGAATAACACTGGTTAAGTGTGAAAAAATTAACACTTTGAAAAGTGTCAGATTTACACTCATTGGTGTAAACACATATAAACACTTTTCTAGTGTTAGATTTAACACTGAGAGTATTGATTCTAACACTAACAATTTTGTTGTTTAGACACCATGATTAGTGCACAGGTGTGCCTTAGACTGCCGAAAGTAAAAGGCCATTCTGAAAGGTGCAGTTTTGTTTTATTGGGGTGCGGCGGACTCAGAAAACCAGTCAGAACTCAGTACTGACTGTTTTTTTTTTTGGAGTCCCCAGTGTCGGATCGGGACTCGGTGTCGGCAGGTCCTCAAAATCAGGAAACTCGGGTGTAAAAAAATGTGATCCTTACATCCCTAAAAAATATGGTACTTTAATCTAAGCTTTACTGGAAATATAGGCTGGTTGTTTATACAATAAAGGACTAAACAAGAGGACATTGCTTGTTTTGAACGTTTCAAAAAGTCCCCAAAAAGTGTCTCGTTGGGACCAAATTTTCTTTAACCAGTGGTGATTTTAATGCAGAACAAGAACATCTTCATTTGAATGATGATGATGACGTTGATGATGAGGTTGATGCTGAGGATGAGTCAGCCGGACTATGCCGCAGGAGATCTGTTAGAATGAGGAATTCCTCCTGTAAGTGGAGCAAACCATTCCTAGCGTCCAAAGGCAGCGTTCAGACTGCAGGCATATCTGATTCCAATCAGATTACGATTTTTGTGGTTGACTGTCCACACTGTTTTTAGCAAGTGTCCGTCCGGTCTAGCCCTTTTCAGACTAAGCCAAATTATTGACTTTTCCTGAAAATCACTTCATAGTCCAACATATCCAATTTGATTAAAATATTAAATGGTAAATGGAGTGCACTTAAGTAGCGCTTCATCTTCATCATATGTTTTCTGAGTTGTCGAAGCCTACAATGGCCATTGATGCAGCATACTAACGGTACCGCACAGAAAGGTTTCTCAAATAACTTACTTTATATGCTCCAGGGTCCCACGCCGCCACCCTGGTGTTTTTCTTTGGTTCCATCCCATTTTAAATCCATAAACGTCATGAGTGCTCGCTATTGTGGCTTCGTACTTGATAATGCTTCTCACAAATGCTAACCTAGCCAATAGTATTGCAAAGTGAGTTAGTTTCCAAGGTTCGCCAGCGTCCGCGTTTGCAAATTCCCTTGCGTCTGTTGTTAATTGCATAGTGGCCAACTGGTTTAATTTGGCTCGGTTATTGCACATTTGGTGGCGTAAAACCGTAGTAATAGTCCTTATGGCAAATGCTGAATGGCTAACCCCAGGATTACACCGCACTCTTACGGCGCAGCCGATTTGTTTCCATTCTATCAGCTTGTTCAAATTACAGCTGCTGCGTATGCGCAGCGGATCGACTGCGGCGCACCTATTTTCTATTTTTGCCGGACGACGCATCTGTCGGCATCCGTCAAATGGAAAACTAGCACAGAACACATCAAGCGGGACAGGAAGACCGACGCAGTTTAAAGATAAAAAATTCTGGTTACTTTTTAGAATAAAATACTCGCCAGATCTTATTTCGCAATCATGTCAGCAAAATGTCATAATGCTTAATTAACGCTTAATTCACTGCAGCAAAAAAAGAACGAGGAAAGATTTATAATGGAGGTGGATCACACAAGACATGGCGGTAAGTTGTTGGCGACAGAGCTGCCGGACCGCAGATGTGCGCAGCCGGTGAGTTTTGTCCATAAAATTGATGTGTCCGGAGCATGCAGTCAAGACGCAGCGGAGCGGAGACGCAACGCACAAGCATGCGGTGTAATGCCGGGGTTAGCCTGCACGCTACTTGTAGGAGTGAAAAAAAAACAATTTGGAGGAGTCGCCGTATCGGGAGGAGTGAGTCTTGCTCTGTGCTATAGTAGATACCGCCTTTCTGTTGCTGTTGCACATAGGGCCGCCATGTTATGTGTGTTTGACTCCAATAAATTTATTAGAACCTTTTTATTTATTTAGCGATTTTAAAGCGGATTGTTTTGTTACAAACATCATACATGTAGCGATGCTAATTTTCTCCCTTTTCTGTCTAAAGAGACCACAAAGAAACCCTAAGAAGCATCTTAGTTAGTAGTGGTGAATGCCAGCGGAGTCCGTCATCAATAAGTGTCTGTGCGGGAACACGAAATATTGGTTCCGGCAACTTCCAGGTGCCGCAAATATGTTTTAGCTTTGACGCATGCATTTTTGCGTTGACCAATTTTTGTGTTCGACACAATTGACTTTGTCTACTTTTTTCCTCAGCCCAAAACCAATGATGTAACCCCATGCTGATCAGCGATTGCAGTGGGGGGAGGGTGCTATTTTGCGGTCATTTTCACGTGATGCATTGGCACTACATTATGCTATATGAAAATCCATCTCTACTGTATGCCCATGCCAATCTCTGAAAATATAAAAAATTATCGTACCAATAATTTGTATTTTATGGACATTAAATGAATGAACAAATGATGTTGTCATTGTCACACTGTCAAACTTTGTGGACATGTTTGCGCCGGTATATCATTAGAGTAATATTCGCGGCTTAGTGAATAGGTCGCCAGCAGTGAGCAAGTTGCGGGTGCATATGTGGAGCAATTTTTGATGCTGTCAGCGGACGCAGCACATTCTTAGTGCATTTGGCCTTGAATCTCTCAAACACACACACATACACACACAACAAAACATAAATTACAATAGGTAATACAAAAGGGGGGAACAGCACCCAAATAACTTTTGTATAGTTAAGTACATCAGCTTTGAAGAGCTGATCCGGTTTCTTTTGTTGGAAAACCTGCCCTGTTTTGGAGAAGATTCTCTTAGGAGGCACTGACATTGCTACAATGCAGTCTCTATAATATGTTATATTTATATATAACTTATTATATATATATACGCTACGCGAGTGCTGGAGTGTATATATATATATATATATATATATATATATATATATATATATATATATATATATATAAAATATATATATAACATAATTCCTGCCACCTGGGGAACCCATGTTTATATAAAATGACATCGGGCAGGTCTCCTACCGCCCGAAGATGGCTGGTATATCCTCCAGCACTCGCGCGTAGCCCGAGCGAATGAGGAAGACATTCAGAAGGCAGTAGATAATTTGCCTTGAATGGATCAGCGATCCAGATGATGGATGGATGGATGGATGGACTCTGTTTGGTCCTTTCATCCCTTTCTGTGTCTTATCATGAAGTTTGCATATTGTTTTGCCACTAAAGATTTACTGCTATCTCGGCATTACCAGGCTAACCATAACCCTAAGAGCATATAAGCAAGAAATCGTAGTACTAAAAAAAAAAATGAAGAAAGCAGGGCTCTATCTTTTTTTCCTTTTTTTCTGGAGAGCTCAGTATTGTTCATTCGGTAATTTTACTGATTTGACATGTCATCATAATTCCTTTTTTTTATTTTTTTATTTTATATATATATATTTTTTTGTATGTGGGTGAGTATGTGTATGGGCGTGTGTGCGTGCGTGTGTGCGTGCGTCTGAGTGTGTGTGTATTCATTAGTTCTCCTAAAACCTATTAAAAAATCCCATACCGTTCACCGAAACCGAACACTTCAGCCAGAGTCGTGAGGCCGTCAGGAGACCTGAGGAAGGACCAAAGAAAAGAAAGGAAAGTGAAATCCAGCACCGACCAGACACCACCCACCGGGCCACCAACCAGAGTCCTTCATCAACCCCAGAAGCATCTAAATTCCAACAAATCAGGGAGACCTCAAGAGACCAAAGGAGAGACTGAGGAAAGGAAAGAAGGACAGACGAAGCAGAGTGAGATCCACAGACACCAGCCTCCACCGATTCAATGACCTGAGGAAGAAGCAGATTGTGTCTGAGTTTCGATAGATGCTGGTGTGGTGGATCTGGCATGCATGAAAATCTCCACCAAACAGGGGAGCCGTCGACCCCTGCCAAGACAGAGCAAGCGCAACACCTCAGGGCCCCCCAGGCCGCGGCAGCGCCAAAGGACGACCCCCGGGCCCCGGCCGGAGAGCAAACCCAGGAGCAGGAGCGCCCAACACGGCCGGCGCCCCCAACCCAACGCAGCAGGACGGGGCACTGCAGGCCCGCCAGGCACCCCACCGGTCCACAGCCCCCGCTCCCCCCCACAAACCCTCCGCCCGCCATCCACCCCGACCCAGCCCCAGCCGCCCCCAGGCCCCCAAACCCCCAGACACCCCCCACCCCCCACACACACAGTTGTGTGGTGCATTAAAATTGGAGGGCAGTTGTAGGGCGAAGAGGGTATTTCCACCCTACCCCCCCGCCGCCCCCCCCCAAGTGTGTTATGTGCCCTATATGTCTATAAAAGTGTATTGTGCAAAACTAGTGCAGTGAGTTAAGAGGCGCGACCAGCGGGGCCCCCGCCAACCGGGCGGGGGCAGGAGGCGCACCCACCCACCAAACCCCCACCCACCCCCGGGACCCCGGCGGGCATATAGGACCAGCCCGGCGGGGCGATAGGGCTTGCTCGAGGTGCCAGGAGGTCCACCGGAGCGGGGCGGGCACAACACCAACCCACCCGACCTTCCCGGCCCCCGGAGCGCCGAGACCCGGGCCACGGATGAAGCCCCTGGCCCAGGAGAGGGGGAGGAAGGCGGACAGAGGAGGGGGAAAGGACGGGGGAAGGAGACGACAAGAAGGGCAAGGGGCAGCGGCAGGGCCGCAGAGAGGGGGGGAGAGGAGGAGGAAGGGTGACGAGGGAGAAGGGACAGGGAGGCGGAGGACGGGCGGGGAGAGGCGAAGAGGGAGAGACAACAAGGGGGAGGAAAGGGGAGGGGAGAGGGAACCACGGGGCACCCCGGCAGCCCACAGGCCCCGAACCGCGTCGCCGGGCCCAGAGCGACGGACCGCGCCTGAGCGGCGCCGCCCCAGACACCAGGGAGAGCCCCGCAACACCCCCCAAGAGACCCAGGGAACGGCCAAGGCGCACCCAGCAGCCAACAGAGGGGCAGACCCGCCCACGCCCAGCCAGGGGGGGACAGCACCTATAGAATTAACCCACTGGGAGTCAGTGAATCCGAATATTAACCCTTAGTGCCCATTGGAGGCTCGATCCTGTTGGCAGCAACTGGGTTCCTGACTATAAAAACACAACCATTAGTTACAAATTTCCAAATACAGAAACATCAATGTAAGTTTTCACGATGTGGTGGCTCTCGCTAACAGGCAGAATTAAGTAACCAGAATAAGGTTAAAATATTCTATATACGTAGACCATGTTTCTATAAATTTTGATATTTGGTTTTTATTTGAGGCAGATATTTTTTACATTAAAATGTGATTTATGAGGAGGTTAGACCATTGGTTTATATTCAGAGTTTGTTTATTTTTCCAGTTAACAAGAATTGTTTTTTTTGTGATAGTAAGGGCTACAAGTGTAGATTGAAATTGTTTACGTGGTAAGTCAGTTGTTGTTAGGTCACCTAGCAAACACAAGTTTGGAGATAAAGGTGTCCTACAGTCCAAGATATCGGAAAGTTTTTCTAAGACTTTAGTCCAGAAATACATAACCGGAGTACATAACCATAACGCATGAAAATAAGTGTCTGTAGTGTTTTGTAAACATTGGAGACAAATGTCGGAGTCTGAGAGTCCCATTTTCTTCATCATATATTGAGTAATGTTTGTTCTATGAATAATTTTATATTGGATAAGTTGTAAATTAGTATGTTTTATCATATTAAATACGTTTTCACAAACTTGAATCCAAAAGTCAGATTCCGGAGCTATAGACAAGTCTGTCTCCCATTTCGAGATGGATAAAAAACATTTTATCAGTATATGAAAGTAACTTATATATTTTTGAGAGTTTTTTTGTTGTTGTCGGAGAAAGCTTGGTAATATCTTTAGCTAAAACAGGAGGTTGGAGCGTACCCCGAAGTGTTGAAATTTGTTTCTTTATCATACTTTTAACTTGCAGATAATGTAAAAAAATTCAGTTTTTTATTCCATTGCTCCAAGTCACTATAAATGCTATCCAGAAGTGGAGTAAAGTTTAAATGAATTAAATCAGTTAATTTAGGTGAGATTTGTATGCCTAAGTATTTTAAATTACCTATAGGAAATGAGTAGTGTGGGTCCTGGCTTGCAGGGTTCCATGAATTTTCTGTAATAGGTAGAAGTGTTGATTCTGTCCAGTTAATAGAATAATCTGACAACTTTGAGAATTTAATTATTAAGTTAAATACTCCCCCTAACGAAATAGCAGGCTTTTCTAAATAAAGTAAAATATCATCGGCATATAGATTAATTTTATGTTCTGTTACCCCAGAGTGAATTTCTTGAATCTTTCTTTCCTGGCGTATGGCTAATGCAAGTGGCTCGATTAATATTGCAAATAATGAAGGGGACAGTGGGCATCCCTGTCTTGTGCCTCTCTGTAGAGTAAAACTCTGAGAAATAATCCCATTAGTAGTAACTATAGCTTTAGGAGAATCATATAATACTGAAACCCAGTGAATAAATGACTTCCCAAATCCAAATTTATTTAAAACAGCAAAGAGGAAGGACCAGTTAACTTTGTCGAAAGCTTTTTCTGCATCCAATGATACAATAACTGCCTTTTTATCATGCCGCTGTGACATGCTAATAAGGTTAAAGAGCCTCCTAATATTACAAGTAGAGTGACGATCTTTAATAAAGCCTGTTTGGTCGCTATGAATGATTGTCGAGATTACTGTTTCTAGTCTAGATGTGAAAGCCTTAGTGATGATTTCAATATCAGTGTTAATTAGTGAAATCGGACGGTAACTTGATGGAAGAATGGGGTCTTTTTCTGGCTTTAATAAAAGTTTAATTGCTGCTGTATTCATGTGTGAGCCTATGTAACCATTAGTTTTAATTTCTGTTACTACTCTTAAGAATAGTGGAGCAAGCATTAACTAGAAGTGCTTAAAAAATATAGCCGGATAACCATCCGGGCCAGGTGCTTTGCCATTAGGCATACTATTTAGAGCACTGTACAACTCGTTTATAGTAATTGGCGCATCTAACATATCTTTATATTCAGTAATTAACTGAGGTATATTTAAGCTACTGAGGAATGCCTCAATATGCTCAGGGTTAGGCTTGTTAGTTTCTGAGTATAGGTTGCGATAATAGTTATAAAAAATTTGATTAATTTCTTCTGGTGATTGTGTGCATTCACCAGTTGTCCCTTTAAAAGCCGCTATAAGAGATTTTTCCCGATTGTGTTGAAGTTGGTTTGCAAGAAATTTACCTGATTTGTTATTATATTCAAAGTTGTTGTATCTCAATTGTTGTATTATGAACTCTGTCTTTTTAGTTAGCATATCGTCTAACTGTATTTTGGTATTTTGTAAGTCAGTCCATATTTGGTTATTTGGGTTTATTGCGTACTCATCCGTCAGTTGTTTAATTTTATCTTCCAAGTCTTTTTCTAATTTTTGATCCTGTTTCTTTTTATAAGATGAATATGATATAATTTTACCTCTAATTATTGCTTTCCCAGCTTCCCAGAGAAGAGATGGAGATAGGTCTGGAGAGTCATTTATTTCCAAAAAGTCTGCCCACTCTTTTCTTATAATTTTGTCAAACTCTGCATCGTTTAGCAGTGAGATGTTAGAACGCCATGTCGGTGGTGGTTCAAAGGTATAATCAACTTGTAGGGAAAGGGAGACTGGTGCATGGTCGCTAATAACAATAGGATGCATTTTTGTAACAGTTTTATCAGCAATAGAGTTATTTGTAAGAAAAAAATAAATTCTTGAAAAAGAACAGTGCACAGCGGAAAATAAGGTAAATTCCTTCTTATTTGGGTTTTTAAGTCTCCAGCTGTCGACGAGGCCAAAATCATCCATATATTCCCCTATTACTTTAGTAGATTGTAATCGCCTTATACATGTTGTATTATTAGAACACTCTATTAATGGATTTAAGACCTCCGATAATAATAGTAGAGTTCGCTGCTAATTCAAACAGCTGAGAGAAAAATTCATGGAAAAAGGCCGGATCATCATTATTAGGGGCAGATAAATTACCAAATGTATATATTTTATTAAATATAGTCACCTGAATAATAATGTATCGGCCCTCTGGGTCTGTTATTGTATTATTTAGAGTAAAGAATAAATTCTTATGTATGAGTATACAGACTCCTCTTTGTCTACTGTTATAAGGAGCAGAGTACGCTTGGCTAAAATTCTTATCAATAAGTAATTTTTCTTCAGATTTTTGTAGGTGGGTTTCTTGTAGGAGGCAAATATCTGCTTTTAATTTTAAGAGATGGTCTAAAGTTTTTATTCTTTTTGCCTGTGAGCGAGCGCCACAAACATTCCAGGAAACCAGAACTAATTTATGCATACAAACAATATAGACTCAGTCCTGTGTATATATCTGTATAGGCCATTTGTCAATATTGGCATGTTATAGGATAGAATCAAAGTGATTAGGTGATTTATGTAATTTGTGTAAAATATGAGGTAACGTGTAAGTAAATATAACAGTGAAAAAACTAGGGAGTGATAGATTACATGAATTCTGTTATCTATTGCGTGTTCAAATAAATCATAAATAAGATCGATGAATAAGTTCCTTGCAAGTTTTTATTTTAAAAGCTTTTAAAAGACACAGAATCAAGCTCACTCGAAAATTGGTGAAAAGCTCCAAGTGTGTGTTGGATTGTGAATCTTTAGCATCTTTATACAAAAGGTCTTACATTGGGACCTGCCTCCTTTGAATCCTTAGCAGAGTTGTGACAAAACAGGTACAGTCCATATCTTAGTTACTTCTCGACTTTGGAGTTTTTGATGTAGACAGGCTCTTGCCCTCTGAACCCTATTAGATTTTACGACAGGATGACCTGATGACCAGAAACGCTGATAGTATTTTAAACATCCTCTTCAGATGAGTCAACAGAAACCTTTTAGCCCACTCCTTTCTTACGGAAAGAGAGAGGACAGAGTTCAAAGAGATCATTATCACATCCTTATACATCTGGTGATTGAGTTAACATAGTAATATCTATTTCGACACATGTATAACTAAATTCAAAACAGTTAAAATATAAATTGAAACAGTTAAATGTCAACAATCCTTCAATTGAACTCGAAAGAGTTAAAAACAGACATTTAAACCTTAAAAAACAATTTTTAGAGAAAAATTCCAGCGGGATCTTCTTCGGATGTCGCGACAGCGGGCATCACTGGAGAAACCACAGACTCCACCATCATATAAGAAGACTTATTCTGTACATCCTGTTTTTCAATAGCTGCGGTAATAATTCTTTGGCAAAGAGAACGAATACATGGAATACAACCGCATGTGGTTAAAAAGGCGGCAAATACAGCAACAGATATCAAAATTGAGGAAACTAAAGTTTTATAGCGGCCAAAAATATGCATCCAATTATCCCATACCGAAGTGTCTATACCAGAATGCTCTTTCATTTTTTTATTAAGTGTCCGGAGTCCTTCAATTGCGACAGTTAAACTTCCATCTGGTGCTGTGTTATTTGGAATAAACGTACAACATTGATCTCCAAACATTGAGCAAACTCCGCAACTCAGCAACATATCCAGTGCAATTCGATTTTGGAATGCCATCAAAGATGTGGCAGCCAACTGGCCGTGTACAGCCTCAAAACCAGATTGAGTCCAATTTCCTAGCCTTTGGACATTATAATGTACATAATTAATTCTATCTACGTTTTTGTTAATTGTACACCACCAGCAAATTAGAGATTCAAATCCTGAGGCTATCTGATCAGCCAATTTGTATTCATCTAGAACTCCTCTAGGTACTCCAATTGCATCTATGTAGGTGGGAACATTTTGCTCTTACCAAGAAGATCGTTTGACTCTCTGAAAAGAAGGAGAAGATTTTGTTTCCCAAGTATCAACCATTTTTAAAAGGTTATCAACAGATGTGGGGAAAACTTGTACTGGCAGAAGGAGGGTAATGAGAGCACAATATCCTTGCATATTAATCGGTAAATTATCAAATATTCGGTCATCCCCACACCACCACCAAATGTCGGCTCTGGATTGAGGTTGGAACTTTCGCCCCACATCTATTGCTGAAATGCAGTGAGTGATGTGATTTAGTTTTCCCAATTGTTCCCCAGTACCTGTCATTTTAATACATGAAAAATTACCATCCGCAACTTTACTTGAAAATACTGGTTTAGTGGTCTGCCAATTTACGAGTGGATACACCTTATCCCATTGTGAGCATTTAACATTGGGGACAGTTTTATTCATAAGTTCCATTACACAGTGATCCTCTATTTTAGCAGGGATTACTCGCAATAAAGGTCGTGGTCCCACGCACACTACAAAGTTTTTGCCAGAGGCACGCGCTGCTTCGTTTGCCAGCAGTAGCCAATTACTACTGCCGCCGGACAATCCTGTTGTAGCACGAAACCACTCAACTACACCATCAATTGGTACACTAACAGCTTCTACCCCAGTTTCCATTGTGTATTTAGTCATTTTTGGTTGTTCTAACTTACTCATAGTTTTATCTACACAAACTAAAATTGGAAAATAGGGATCAGCTCCGGAGAACCATGCCCATAACAATAGCCCGAAACAGGAGGTTTTATTTAGAGTTACATTAGGTGGCCGCATATTTCCATCAGGAAAAGCAAAAGTCAATTCAAGTTGACCTCCCATTTTACGTAGCGTTACCCTTTTGCTAAAGAAAATTGCCTCCACGCTTGATCCCGGTGGCCAGTATCGTCCGCTTTGGGTGGTTACAAAAGCACTCCAGTCTAGTCGTAAAACATGTCCTGTTAAATACCACCAATACTTAACCCAAAGACTACCTTTTGTGTGCCTCCCACTTTTAAATCCCTTCAAAGATTTAATGGGAATCTTAACAGAGGTGTTCGTGTTTGGGGCAACTGTCACAGCAATTGAGTTATTATAAGTCCAGGATATGATCCAGGGAATGTGTGGGGATTTACTATCTCGCTTAACACGATGTGTTGTAGTTACATTAAAATTTGCATCTAAGGGCTTCCAAAAGTACCAGGATGACATAACAATCAACATGAGCAAAATTGTCGCAATGTAGCTGCTGGTGGCGTGTTCCCTCTTCGAAGCCATCTCGTGATGAAGTTCTTTGTTGAATGACAAGGGCGTTTGTCAGTTGTTGTTGTTGTTGTTGTTTTTTGTTGGAAAGGGGCGTTATCAGCTTCTTTCAGAACCCTGGGCAACTGCCAGAGATCCAAGGATTGGTCACTGGGATTATCTTCCCAAAATGTGACTCAATTGTGGAATAATGCTGCCCGGAAAAGGACACTTGACTCAATCTCCATTGAACGACATCCCCCGTGAGCAGGCAGCTGGATACTGGGAGCAGGCGTAGTTCTCCAGTTGAATCTGTCAGATGGCTCCCACTGGTGGGGGCGTCGAACCAGAACCAGCGGGCCTCGTGGAAGACAGGTGAAACCAGGTGTCGCCTTTCTTATGGAACCAAACGGCACAAGATGTCCTCTCTGTAATTTTGTACGGTCCCGTCCACCTAGGAGCAGACCATTTTCGTTTTGTGACTTTTAACCACACATATTCACAATTATTTATTTCTGAAGGAACATCTGGTTGTTTATTTGTTAGCTTGGAGAACGTAGATACTATCTGTTTAAGTACTGGAGGTCCTGCAATTTGCGACTCTCCCAGCGGAACATTAGGAGCCGGAAATGGTCTGTTTTTGTGACCTTCAAACGGAGTCCAGCCTTTAGCTGAATTTAATGACATTCATACATTCATTAATGCAATAGGAAGAGCTTGTAGCCAGTTCAATTTTGATGAGGCCAGTGCTTTAGCCAATTTTTATTTAATGTTTCTATTCATTCAGAATTCATTCATTCATTCATTTATTCAACTTGTCCTTGAGATTGAGGATGGTATACAGAACCAAACATATGTTTTAGCCCCAATGCTTTTTCCACTTCCTGTAGATGTTTGTTTCTGAAATGGGTTCCATTGTCTGATCTAATTTTTCTGGGAAACCCATGTGATGGTATGTAATGATTAATCAAATGTTTCACCACGACCTCTGCTGTTTCAGATTTGCAGTGATATGCTTCCGGCCACCCGGAAAAGGAATCCACTATTACCAATAAATATCGGTAACCTTCCACTGGCTTTAACATGTCAGTAAAATCCATTGAAATGACTTGACCCGGAGCAGTCACTTCTGGATCGTGAGTGCCAGGAGGAGGTTTAGATGTTGGCATACTGTTGAATTTATTACAAACACTGTAATCCTGTAGTTTACTTTTGACAATTTGCCTCATGTAAGGATGTGACCAGTTGCTTAGTCATCTTAGTGTTTTGTCTACACCAACATGGCATATTCCATGGGCTTCAGAAATTAGAATTTTTAATTGTTTCTGTGATGGGATATATTTACCTTTTCTCCGCCATATACCTTCCCCATCTTTTTGAGCACCTCTTGACAGCCAAACACTCTTTTCTTCCGGACTGGCTCTCTCCTGCCACAGCTTGATTGTTTCCGAAGTTATTTCTTGTCTGTCTCCCAATTCACCTTCGCTCACCATCAATTGAAGTGGTGGGTTGTAGCCCGCTGCTTGTTTTGCGGCCTTGTCTGCGGAATCATTTCCTACGTCTTTCAAATCAAAAATGTCTTGATGGTGTTTGATAGGTGTCCCTGAAGCAGTCATGAAGTCATTTCTTTGCCATTCTTTGATGGCTGTATGCACAACCACATGTGCATACGCAGAGTCAGTGTAAATGTTCACAGTCTTATCTTTTGCTAATTTTAATGCAGTTGTCACAGCCACTATCTCTGCTCGTTGAGCTGACTGAGGTCCTGTAAGTCTCTCTGCCACTTTTAGGTCAAAAGTTGTTCCAGTCATCTGTGTTACAGCAAAACCTGATTGTAGTCCTTTATTGCCCTTGAAACAACAGCCGTCACGTAAATAACGTCAAGTCTGGGTCGTCTAATGGGATGTCGTAAAGGTCTTTTCTCAGTGAGTTATCTTCCAGAATTCACTTAGTGCAGCAGTGGGGTTGTCCCTCTAGCATGCCGTCTGCCATGTTAATCCCCTCATGTATAAACAAAATTTGAGGTTGTGTCAAGACTGATTCAATCTTTCTCTGTCGTCCCCCTGTCATAGTAAATGCTGGGCTGGTTACGTACTGCACTGTACTATGTGATGTACGTACTGTCAGCGGATGATGTAACACAATATGAGATGTTTTTTTTATCAAGCGAGCAAGTGCTGAAGCAAGTGCTGAAGCAAATGCTGCGCACACATGGTGACGCTGTTCATATTTTTCAAGAGGTGTTGATGCATAAAGACAAACATGTCTATAACCATTCTCCCTCTTTTGAAAAAGAACAGCCGACACACTTGATGACTTCTCAGAAACATCAAGGAAAAACATCTTAGTGTAATCAGGAACGACAAGAGCCGCGGCTGATGACAAAAACTGTTTTAGCATAACAAAAGAGGTCTCAGCATCATGAGTCCAATCAAGAACATGTGACAGGTTTCTCATTCCTTTTTCATTCACTAATTGTCTGAGAGAATGAGTCAGTTCCGCAAAATCCGGAACATGATGTCTGGAATAGTTGCACAGGCCCAGAAAAGCCAACATTTGTTTCACATTTGTCGGTTTGGATGGTGCAAGATGTCATCTTTGTGTGACGGAGAAATACCTGTTCCATGCTTTGATATAAGTCTTCCCAAAAACGAAACCTGAGGTCGGGCAATTTGGAGTTTGTCCTTGGAGCACTTCAGGCCCACCGAAGCCAGGTGGCTCAAAAGGAGCTGTGTAGCTTGAAGGCAGGACTCCTCGGACGGTGTAGCTAGGAGTAGATCGTCCACATACTGCACTAAAAGAACATCAGTAGGAAGTTGGAGAGGTGACAGCAGCTGTCGAAGGGAAGCATTAAAAACACCAGGAGATAACACAAACCCTTGTGGCAATCGGGTATATGAGTAACACTCATTATTCCAAGTAAATGCAAAATACTTTTGCATAGACACGTCAAGAGGGATGCAAAAAAATGCATTTGCAAGATCAATGCATGTAAAATGCGTATGCAATGGAGTAATTTGTGACAGCGCAGAATGCGGATTTGGCACCGGCAGTGCAGGTGTCAAAACTTTAGCATTAATAGCTCTGAGATCATGCACCATGCGAAATTTACCAGTGATTTTTCTTTTCTACTGGGAGAATGGGAGTATTGTAGCTCGACTTATCAATTCTACAAAGAACCCCCGCTTTCAGCAAACCATTAATTGTTGCTGAGATGCCAAGACGTCCGTCTGGCTTCATATGGTATTGCGGCACCCAAATGGATTTGGGTTTTAATTCAAAAGTTACTGGAGTAACTTTACACAAGCCTACATCATTCGGGTCAGCAGACCACAGTTTAGCAGGCAATGTTTTTAACATGTCACAAGCAAGGTGGCTGTCAGATGTCTCCCTCCCATGATGTCGATCCAAAGGTGATTTTCTAAAACAGACATGGAAGCAAATAAATCAGATTTAATCCAATAGGCATCAAGAGATTTGGAATATAATAAATCTGGGTGTATAGAGTGTTGCCAATCAGTTGCTTTTGTGCATGCCAGGACAAATGGACCCAAATCTTTCGCCGTGTGCTGGGATGAGACCATCAATGAAATATGAGGATGACATGCCAGCACAGATTCATCAGGTGGTTCCGCCATCTCATACCACTGAGATTGTTCTTCAGTCAGACTTACAGAAAACGCGACACCGGGCCTACCTGCGAACAGATCACCTACACGCAACTCCCAGGTGTTGCCAACAACTGTACGGAAGGCTTCACTGTATATCTCATCACCACATCTGTCATAAAAAATAGTGCAATGCAAGCAGTCAGATACCATATCATATGATCGGCAATTACGAACCCAAGGAGACCAATCTGTCCCAAACTTTTCAGCATCCCTCCAGCCGGAGGAATCAGTGTCAATCTTTGCCCAGTAGTTGTCAGCCGGAGCGCATGTCATAGCGTGTTGAGGTACCACTGGGAACTAGGGGCAGACGTTGGAGGCAGAGGCAACCGCGCAGTAGTATGTATGTCCATCTGGGAACTGAAGCGTGAGTCCGTCCGACCCGCACTGGATCAATGGTGCAGTTTTTATGAGAAGGTCCCTTCCCATAAGATTCACGGGACAATTTGGCGCAAATACAAACTCATGTAAAAAAGTTTGTGTGAAGCATCGCGTGTTTATAGGGGCTGTCAAATTCAGAATAGTTTTTTCTCCCTTGAATCCAACCAGCGAAATGCCATTCGCGGTGAGCGTACAGTCAGGCGGCAATGTCTTAATGGTAGAGTGACGAGCTCCAGTATCCACCATAATTGACAAGGAAGTACCCCCTACCTCCATCTCAATCATCGGTTCCTGGAGGCCTTTGGATGTGAATTCAGGGCCCAGTCATTGCGGAAACTGTCCACCAGGTGGCGGCTGGAACTGGTAATTCGGCACAGGCGGTTGTGATGACATTCGGCGCGTGGGAAAGTTCTGTAAGCCACGTTCCCTCTGCTGGAAGTAGCCGCGCCCTCTTTGTTGTCGTCAAGCTCTGATGCCACGTGAGTGCAGACGGCAGGTATTTGCCCAATGGCCAGCTTGACCACAGTTGAAGCAGTAATCTCGACCAACAAATGGAACTGACTGAAACATAACACAATCTCCCACAACATTATTAGGTGCTGACATATCAGTGGAAGCCAGAAGAATGAGATCCTCCTCTTTTTTTCTTTAAAGTTTGCAATTGCATAATGGCTAATTGTAATTCAGTATTCTTTTGTTTTTCAGTTTTTGATTCGATATCTTTTGCATACCTCCTCAAATGATGTTTAAGATGGGCTAACCATCTAGAATGTTCTGCTCCGGGCAAATCCAGATTTGAGTCCATGGCCTGTATAATCGATTTAGGAAGACCCTTCAGTACAGCTGCTCTGAAAACTTGGGAATATAGTGCAGAGTCAGTTGGCAAGTGTCCAGTTTTTAACGAAAATTCTACAAGCGCATGATCAATAAAGCTTCCTCATCAATTTTTGGAGCAAACATCAAGTCAGATATGACAATTTCCGGGATTGGGAACAATTCATCGAGGACCTCAAAGAGTGTCAAATAATTATCACGTGATAGTGCCTCACCATCCATTAATGATGGCAGTCCTGAATTAGTCATCAACACTTCGAGTCGAGAGAGAGGACAGGCGTGGGTCAAGAGCGCACGCACATCCACCGCTGTCAAAATCTGACCTATCACCTCTCTCTGCAAAGACCTGAGCCAATTCTGCCCCCCCGCTGGTAGTGCGGGAAGTCTCTGTAAAATTACGCTTAAATCAGAAGGTGAATAAGGCTTATACATAGTAGCAGAATTCCCGGTGGCTGGGTCCACTTTTGTCAACATAGGTGCTTGTAAAACCTACTTGGGAGCGAGTCACAGGTCCTTTCGGAGTACCGTCAGGTGGTCTGTCAGTTATACTAATGTCATGTGGTCTTGAAACATTTTCTACGGCACATGTTAACTGTGCCAGCTTCCTTTGTATGTCTTCAATTTGATAGCTATTAGTCAATGCATTAGAAGCTTCACCAGTCATATCATGGTCACGTTGTCTAAAAATTCATCCCGTTCAGCCTTCAATACACGGTTTTGTTCCATCAATTCATCTTCAGCAGCTCTTTCAAAGCGAGAAAGAATGGAACGCCATTTACTACGAGCTAACTGTGGAACTTCCGCATGTCTAGTCAATTCTAAACCAAAAGCTCTCGCTTGGTTAAATTTTTCCTGCGGGTCAGCTCTCATAGCCAACACTTTATCCAATTTCTGTTCCAATTGTTTCACTGAGGCGGCAACGCCCACAGCTAACGCATCCGCGGCCTTCAAAACAGAGTCGCGCGTTAGCGTCTTATCAAGATCGCCACCATTCCACTGAACATCGAGATGACCTGAATTTACAGTTAATACAGGTGCCTGCAAATCGTTACTTCCCGACTTTGGAGTTTTTGATGTAGACAGGCTCTTGCCCTCTGAACTCTATTAGATTTTACGACAGGATGACCTGATGACTAGAAACGCTGATAGTATTTTAAACATCCTCTTCAGATGAGCCAACAGAAACCTTTTAGCCCACTCCTTTCTTACGGAAAGAGAGAGGACAGAGTTCAAAGAGATCATTATCACATCCTTATACATCTGGTGTTTGAGTTAACATAGTAATATCTATTTCTACACATGTATAACTAAATTCAAAACTGTTGAAATATAAATTGAAACAGTTAAATGTCAACAGGAGGTAAAAGTGAAGGAAATTAGCGGGGGATTAAACATAATACACCAGTAACTGGTAACCTAAGCGAGATTTTTTGTTTAAATATACTTTAGATATAGTTATGTATTAATATTATATTTATAATATAGCCTAAATATAATGAGTATTCATATTTTAGGTTTCATAACCACATATATAGTATATGTATACATCTAATAATCAAACAAAGTTTAGTTCCACCAATGCCAATTAGAACAGCCAGGGAGTGGAGTTGGGGTTCCGGAATAGTTGGCCATCGATGTATAGTTTATCAACGGCTATCGTAGTCCGTTTACCCTCCTGCCTATTTTGTCTCATTATAGGAAACAGTACCTTTCGCCGCACATCAATCTCTCTCGGGAATTGGTCATTCATTCCAAATGAGGTCCCTTTAAGCTCCCGTCCTTTACTTTTAACAAATTATTTCTGTTTAAAATGTTCAAACTTGGCGATAATAGGACGGGGTTTGTTGCCCCTACGGGCTCCAAGCCGATGTACCCGGTGAAAAGAGATGTTATTTACCATCTCCTGAGGAATTTTTAACAACGTCGTCATAATTTTTTTCATCTCAACCTCTGGATTGTCAGAGGTATTCTCGGATATGCCTGAGAATATTAAATTCTCCCGCATGCTACGGGATTGGACATCCAGTACAGTTTCTTTTAGCGTTTTATTCTCCTTTTTAATGGTTTACAACTCAGCTAAAACAGCCGCGAGTGAAGAGCGTAACTCGGCATTATCTCGTTGGAGGTCACTTACCTGTTGGCTGAATTCCAAGCTTACCTTTAATTCTTTGACGTCCTCGTGGATGAGGCAGAGGACATCTAGTTTTTTATTTATGGACTCTAGCATACTGACCGAAACGTCCGTAGTGGTTAGGTCGTCCGTGTCCGTCGCTGAGTCATTTTTCCTCTTCTTCGAAGTTTTCTTGATGGAAGGATCCTCCATCGCGCAGCTGTAAAAATATCCGTCGATGAAACGTTCAAGGTCCTCCATGCTGGGTGGTATTCCAAATCTGCCGGATGAGAGAAAAGCCAAGATATATGATGGTTAAATTCGGATTAGTTTAGCATAATAGAGCTAGTTCTATTTTAGCAGCAGGGCACCGCCATGTTGGGGTTTCCCGGTCTCGCTGTAGGTCTTGCTATAGTCACAGCATCTCGCGATAGCTCTCTCCGTCTCGCGATCTTATCCAGCACTCGCTTGCAGCCTGAGTTAATGAGGAAGACATTCAGAAGGCAGTAGATAATTTGCCTTGAATGGATCAGCGATCCAGATGATGGATGGATGGATGGATGGATGGACTCTGTTTGGTCCTTTCATCCCCTTCTGTGTCTTATCATGAAGTTTGCATATTGTTTTGCCACTAAAGATTTACCGCTATCTCGGCATTACCAGGCTAACCATAACCCTAAGAGCATATAAGCTTTTGTCAAGAAATCGTAGTACTAAAAAAAAAAATGAAGAAAGGGCTCTATCATGTGACCACGCATTTGCAGGGTAACCGCATTAACCACTAGACCACAAGGTAATAAACATTTATGGGCACAGAATTTGTACTTGTAGTTCTCACGTGATTCACAGCAAATCACTTGTTGCAAAATATAAACTTCATATTCAGAAAATTGCACATCGGTTAGGATTTTAACTCTTTTACTGCCAAAAACGTTAAATGACGTTTAGTAAAAACCTACAGAGGAGCGCCAAAGACGTTAAAAGACGTTCACCAAGTTTTTTTTTTTTTTTTTGGGGAAACGGGTGGAAGAAAGCCTTGGCCAGCTGTGCTGAAAGTATCAAGCAGATCTAGTTAGTAAAATGCCTATTTTTGGCCCCTAGATGGCGGCGATGACTCTCTTTGGACAAGATTGGGTAGGTGTCAGTAGAAGACGTGAGGCGGAGCTAGAGTGTTGAGGGGACAATGGCTGAGGAAGCCATAATGGCGACCGGTTGCAAGCAGCTCACGCTTGAGCATTTTTTTCAAAGACGAAAAGCATCGACCAATGCTAAAGAGCACATTGATGACGACGATGATGATGATGGTGACTCCGAGGTTGACGCCGAAGTTGGAAGCGTTGACGCGGCGGCTATGATCACGTCATAAAGCCTCACCGGCTAGCGATGCTAACGCCGGAAAACGCGGCGCACAACCGAGCATGCTCAGGCGGACGTTCAATCGGACGACGAAGAGTGCCCCGAGTCCAATGCATATTCATCGGAGGAGTGGGTACAGTCTGATCATGGAGAAGACACTGGTTATGGACTACGATGCCACCATGAATGGAGCGGATAAGATGGATCAACCATCCGGTATAGGAACTGAAGGACATGAGGAAGCCAGACGTAACACCACCGTAACGTCACCGTATCATGATCCTGAGAGTAGACTTGATGGCAACATGGCCAAACACACATTGCAGTATATACTTGCTATTCTCCGGGAAAAAAAGCCAGCAAGAAAGTGTAGCGTCTGCACGCTAAGGGGCCATCGCAGTGAAACTAATCTGTTGTGCAAATCCTGCTGCGTCGCCTTGCACGCAGGGGAGTGTTACAAAAAGAAAAACTGTATTTGAAACATCCACACAATTGTAAATAGTACCACGGTTGCACACATTTGTAAATAGTTTGCCAAATTGTTTTGTCAAATTGTTACACTGTTGAATGTAAATAAATGTATTTTGCTATCAAAAAACACTTTTTCATTGTTGGCGGTAGTGTTTTACAGAAGTAAAGCACTGTTTAGGTGTTTGTGGCATCATTCATGGAAAAAAAAAGGTCTCAAATTCACTAAAGTGCATGAAATAATGTTGTTTCACAAAAAGCTTGATTTCTCCGTTTTTTGTTTCAAAACAGAGCATTTGGGTGAAACTAACCATTTTCTTTTGTTGATTACTGAAAAACGGAATAAGGTAGAAACAAACTTTTTTTTCTGATGAAAGATGAGAGTCCAATCTATCATTTGGTAGTATGTGTGTTTCCATAGTCCAAACACAACATTTTCTGTGGACCTTGAAAGATCAGTCAAAATGCTTAAATCGGCTGGCACTGACGGCATCCCTTTTCTGAAAACGTCTGGCAGTCAAAGAGTTAATTTATTTTATTTACCGGTGCTTACTCGTTCGTCATGTCAGAGAGCTTCTTTGATTAGCTACATTCCATTCACGTCACAGTCAACTCGCTCAGGAGACCTTGACTTCCCCATACGCATGAAGAGTTTTTATCAAAAATATTGGAACATTTTAATTTCATTATTTAACATTGTTGATCCGACTGGTTTTGGACCCTATTGTCGGGACAATTACACCCTTAACACAGCTCACATATCAGGACAATCTTATAAGACATAATATTGTCTGACGTTTGACGTCCTTGGTCGGGAAGGGGTAAAATGGTAGCAAAAACAGCCCGATTGTCTTTATGTGTGTACCCTGCTTTAGACATTGCACAAGCAGACCTCCATGGGTGGATGATAAAAAATGGGCCAGTGCGATTATAGGTCACCAAGTTTTTGCGTGCCTATAGTATATAGCGTAAAGTCCACTTTTGTCACGAACATGACATGTCCTTTTGACAATGACCCTATTGATGAAGGTTAAATATTTGTTGTGAGATTGTTATCAGACCGCGCATATATATGCTGGCATTTCCGGACGGTTATTTTTTCGAGCGGTACCGTTTCACATCACAGTCTATCACCTACATACACAACTTAATTCCTTGTTACATTTGCAACACTACCAGCCGTGGTCATGCGCTCACATCACAGCATATATTGTGTGTTGCGCTCCATTTTTTTCTTATAACCTTTTGAATAATTTTTTTATATTTCATCCTAAGTCAGGTGTGCTTCTCCCCCGCAGGATTGCACCTAAATAAAATGAATTAATGAATTACCATTCAACAGGTTTCCCCTGTAATATTATTGTGATTGCAAAGGACTACATTAAAATTTATGCATTGACCCGACATTCGAGCAGCAACGTTCTCGAACGGCGCCTTTCTCTATGGGGAGCCGCTGAGGTGTTGCACTTTTTTTCTAAAGACATGTTCAAATTCACCATATGATCGCATTAAGATTTTCAGTTGAGAGAGGGAAAAAAAAACGCGGAGGCAGAGTGCGGCACCGCGCAATGCGCTTTTCCGTTGTCATGGTGACTCGATAAATCGGGGCTTGATTGATCTGGACTTTTTATTATACTGGCAACGGCAGGTGAAACAACTCTTATGCGTTGATATAACTACCTCAAATCAGCTGTCCTGGAACCAAAAACGCAGAATTCCCTATCTCAGGGCATGTCAACTCGCTGTTCAGGATTAGTCTCGGTGTTTGTTGAACATGCTTTGTGAAATGGACCCCAAGTCTTAAGTTTAGTCTGCTTTCAGCCAACAAATTGTCAGGTGTGTCAGTTGTGCGCAAAAGAAAACGCCCTTGGTCCGTCGGAACGCCTACCATGGCACAGCATGGTCTGCTAAATTCCCAAACACGCTATACTACACTTGCACCAGCATGAAAATCTAAATGCGCATATGCACTGTCTACTAAAAATTAGCTCATAATGTTAGAGCTATTGGTAGCATTAGCTTTTAATTTAGCCTGCCTGTTAATCATTAAAATCTATTACTGATCGTTGCTCTGTTCTTGAAAAAAGCTGCAATAACATACTAATAATGCATAGCTTACGAAAAGTCTCGTGTTGCCTTCATGGCTCCTCAACACCATTGGGAAACCACATAACCCACAAACTACCACAACGGTTACCTCATGCTACAATATTGTGAGGCCTCATGTCCTCGCACCAGGGGCAAGTGGCAATCTTTATTTAGCGTTGATGTAGTATTCATTAGGGGTGTGAATTGCCTAGTACCTGGCGATTCGATCCGTATCACGATTCATAGGTCACGATTCATAGGTCACGATTCGATTCGACACCGATTAATCCCGATACTAATCTATAAATTGATTATTGCGATAAAAAAAAATCTAATTTAGAAAATACTAATCAGTTAACTTGTACGTTTACACTGTAAGATTTGTATGAATATATTTATCTGGAACTTCAGGCTTATAACTGTGAGCCACTGTATAGTTTGCAATCTGTTTCACGTTTGAACAGCATTGAAATAAAATATTAAGGCTTAATGTTCCATGAATATACCATTCTTTTATTTAACATTCTTACATGCTTAGTGAGAACCTGCTAAAATGCAGCATTACAGCATCAAATGTAAAAAAAAAAAACATCCCAAAGGATGTAAAATATAATGAACAGTTATGAAAAGTAAATATTCTTTTGCGCGTCCTTGATGCAATTTGCATAAGCAAGTCAAAATATTGCCTTGACCACAACCACAAGAAAATAAGACAGTCAAGATTTATTTTAGAATGTCACAACTGCAACATTACTTTAGTGCAACTTAACTTTAGTGCAATTTAACAGAGGTAGATTGTCTAGAGCAAGAAATAATAACTTGCTTAGTTTGTACTTAGAATGCTAGTGGTTTCTCTTTAGATTATTTTGCAGGAACACAAGTTGATCAACATTCCCAGCTTTAAGCACACATCTTTGTGCAGTTACAATGTCTCCTGCAGTGGAAAAGACTCTCTCTGCGGACACACTTGTGCCTGGGATGCAGAGGAACTGACGGGCTACAGCGGAAATATGAGGATAGGCCCCTTCATGGTCCATCCACCAATTGAGAGGATCACCATTTAGGGGCAAGGGAGACTCCATCCTAAACATCTTTGACAAAAAACAACAGTGTTATTTTGGTGGGTGAGGTGAGCTTGAAGGGAATTTGGCAGGATTAGCTTGTTCAAGGGTTAGTTGAGACTAGGTAGAAGTTTGTTTACTCGCTATTTCCACTCCGCCGTGGTGTCTTGCAACGTGAGCGCGAAGGTTAGTGGTGTTGCAGCAGTATTTGATTTTCCCTTGGCAGTGTTTGTATATAGCGTACCTCTTATCATAGTCCATGCTTCCGTCTTCTTTGCTATAGAAGCCAAAGTGAGTCCAAATTTCAACTTTATAGACATTCTTTGAAGCAGCTCGTATTTCCTTCTCCGCCATGTTGAAGCTTTGCTGTACTGCACTGTAAACTCGCGAGATTGTATTGTAAAGACAGTACACCGGATACTTCTCGCGAGAGTTCAGTGTTACTCTGGCGCAGTAAGGCGTGTTCTGCTGCTAACTAGTGGACGGGAGTTTAGGTGCGGCACAAAAAGTAAGACGATTTATTAAATATTTCCATATTTCCAAATGGGTGTTTAAACATCGATTCGGCCGCATAATGGATCGATACGAGAATTGCACGCTGTAAGTTCGGGAACACCTCTAGTATTCATACATGCACATGGTAATGTGTGTAACAATGTTTGTTTTTTATACAACAAAATACGTCTGACATATCGTGCTTGACAATGAAGCTAACATTAGTGCTTATGCTAATATTATGCCATCATTTAGTTAGTGGTTTGTTTACAGCTCTGGCCTCTCAGGTTTGACTGTAGGAATTGCGCAATTTTTAAGGTTTAATCTCCCGGTCAATCCACTTTTGGAACTGAACCAGGCAGTCCTGGTCTTTCACCGAGATAGCTAACATCAAAGCGCCTCTTTTTACACTTGTCAGGCGAAAAAGAGTAGCGCTCCAGCTAGGGAGGCCGGCACCTCGACCGGGAAAATCGCTCGGAGTGCTTCTTTCCTGGATACGCTTGTAGGGTATCCCACTTGAACTTGGAAAAAAATTGAATGAGAGAAACTCCAGCCAGGGAGGCCGGCACCTCAGCCAAGGTGATCACATCATAATGCTTCTTTCCCGGATACATTGTCGGGCATCCCGCAGGCTGCTGCTTGGAGAAAGTGCATTTAGTCTGCAGAAGTGGTACACGTCAGCTAGTGTGGGTTGAGCAGGGCTGGTGCTTGGAGAGCAGGAATGCTCAGGGATGGGTAAATGGAAGAAAACACCACTTTGGCAGTGTTTTTATTGAGGAAATAGCATTTTAATATGGCTAAAAGCGCAAAAAAGTTGATTTTGCATGATATAGGCCCTTTAAAGTCAGCAGGTACTTCAGTTCCTCGCGACCCAAATGAGGATAAGTAGTATTAGGGCTGTGCAATTAATCGAAATTCAATTACAATTTCAATTATTACACTCCATAATTACAAAATTGGCATTATTGTAAACAAGAATAAAATGTTATTAATACTAATTTTGAGTTGTTTAAATGTATATATTTGCAACTTGTTTTATTTTAAAACATCTTGTTTGTTTCAAAAGGAACTTGCATAATTATAGGTATAAGTTATAATTATAATTTTAAGTTTGAATGGAATTGGAAATGTTAGTGTTAGTGGAGGACATGCAAACAATTTCGGAAAAGAAATGTATCGCTCTGATAACTTTGGGGAACAGGAACTGCATAAAAGCCATACTGTATTTGATTGAACTTGCTCTGAGTGTGTGTGAGAAGGATATGCACGTATCTGCCCATCTTTCTTAACATTGCGTTTTAAAAGTTGGGACAGCAGCACACCTGGAAACTGCTCTGGGAGAGACCTGCACCAATTGTGCTCAATCTAATGAACCATACGCAAAGAAACGCAGAGCAAAATGGACTTCTGTCAGGTAATATAGTATCCTTCTTGTAACTGGCTCCAAGTTAGCCCTTAGATCATTCAGAGGCAATCATTTTTGTTTCTGGTATTTCAAAAAGTGTTTCCATAACCAGCTCCCTTCGACCTCTAGTTTTGCCTGCATTATGCTTGCAAGACTGTGTATCTTGATTTGCACCAAGTTTGCACACCTTTAAAACATTAGGCCCTTAGTGTAATAAATACATGAATGTTCTTTAAGTAGGCATATTTAACACAATTGTGTCCTGATCATCACAGTTCTTGATTCCATTAATGATTTCAATGCTGTTAGTGTGAAGTGAAAGAGGTGTTGAGCAATGTTGGGGGGTGGCGGGTGGGGGGAGACCTACATAATGCATTGCATGCGTGCATACAAAGAGTCCTGTCTCTCTTTAATGTTTTAGTAATGGTGTCTGCTGCCTTTGTCCATGATAAGCTCTTTCTTCAAAGCAATTGGCAACATTTCCAGATAGTTCTGTCAGGTGACAATGGTGAATTTTAGTTTGTGTGCAAATTTTTTCCCCCACTCAATATTATTGTTGACAATATGCAAAAGAAGCAATCAGAAGAATAAGGCTCAAAGTAACTTTTTTTCTTTGAGGAGCAATTTTGCTCATCGGGAGCAAATTCGTAATTATGAGGCGCAATTTTTTTTACAGCTACCCAAAGCGAGGGTTTTATGAAAAAATAAAAATACAACAGTATAACAGGAAGGTTGAATGTAAGGCTGTAGCTATCGACTATTTCAGTATTCGAGTAAAATTTGATAGAATAATCATGTAAACAATATATTTTTACTTCATACATTTAACTTTATAATAAACAATCAATTGATTTATTTTTCTTATATATAATCAACAGCTTTCTAATACTTAAATTCACATTGTGCATAGCAGCAAAGTGTATTTAAGTGTACTGAAACATTTTCAGTGAGGCAATTTAAAACAAATATAAATTTACACATAAAGTTGCTCAATGTAACAATTTGCCCAAAAATATCTTGACAATAGCCTTTTTAGTTGACCATTTATGACTGAAACATCTTCTAATGAGTAGAGTGGCTGTTCACAATGGGTACTCCTGCAAACCTCTGGCCAATATTTTTCAGACTAGATTTGGGTTTGAATTGCCTGCCCTCTGTCTGCTGATGTGATATCATGTGCGTGAAGAAGGGGTGGGTGTGTAGTTAAATTTTTTTGGGCCACAGGTGAAAGTAGTGATTCGAAATTAAATATCTTGCATTCAGCAGCTTTAAACTTAGCAGGTTCTATTTTCATAGACACGTGCGCTCGGACTATAAATGGGCGCATCTCAAAATTTGTGGTGGTGCAACACAATTCTGTGCTTTTCAGGGCTGTGTTGCTCCTTTGTGGGCGTTCTGGCGAACGTCAGGAAGGCACAAATTGGCCCCAAACAGTAAGAAGGCTCCTCCGTGAGTCATCACCTTATCGTGGTGGAGGGGTTTGCGTGTCCCAATGAGCCTAGGAGCTATGTTGTCTGGGGCTTCATGCCCCTGGTAGGGTCACCCATGGCAAACAAGTCCTAGGTAAGGGACCAGACAAAGCATGGCTCAAAAGACCCCTATGATGAATGTTAATTTGGATTGCGGTTTTACATGCCCGGACGCGGGTCACCGGGGCCCCACTGTGGAGCCAGGCCTGGAGGCGGGGCTCGAAGGTGAGCGTCTGGTGGCCGGTGATATACCCGTGGGGCCCGGCCGGGCACAGCCAGAAAAGGCAACGTGGGTCCCCCTTCCCGTGAGCTAAGCACCTGTGGGAGGGGCGAAAGGGGTCAGGTGCGCAGTGAGCTGGGCAGCAGCCAAAGGCGAGGGCCTTGGCGGTCTGACCCCCGGCTACTGAAGCTAGCTCTGGGGATATTCCATGTCACCTTTCCGGCAGGGAAGGAGCCTGAGCTGGTGTGCGAGGCAGAGAAGATCTGACTAGATATTGGCGGATTCACCTCCACACACAGCTTGGGTTCTGGTACCAATCTTCTCGAAAGGGGCTTGACACGCTTCCACGGAGTTGCCGCGGTAGGTGTGGGCATACTTATTGGTCCCCGGCTAGGTGCCTGTATGTTGGGGTTTACCCCGGTGGACAAGAGGGTAGCCTCCCTCCGCCTTCGGGTGGGGGGACGGGTACTGACTGTTGTTTGTGCTTATGCACCAAACAGCAGAGTACCCACCATTTCTGGAGTCCTTGGAGGATGTGCTGGAGAGCACTCCCTCTGGGGACTCCCTTGTTCTGCCGGGGGAGTTCAAAGCTCACATGGGCAATGACCTGGAGGGGCGTGATTGGGAGGAATGCCCCTCCGATCAGAACCTGAGCAGTGTTTTGCTATTGGACTTTTGTGCTCGCCACGGGCTGTCTATAACGAACACCCGCATGTGTTGGACACTCAAGTCAAGTTTATTAATATAGCCCTTAATCACACAAGAGTTCCAAAGGGCCTCACATGACCACAGTTGACAAATATCAACGACATCCCCTAATCGAACCACAAGAGGGCAAGGAAAAACTCAAAAAACCCATTTTACATTTTACATAGTTTGTGATACGAAACATTATTAACTAGAATAGTGCGAAAGTCCATTGAAGAAATTAAAGCACAGCAAGCAGACGTTATGGAAGTGGGTCCTCATCCAAATCTAGCCTGGTTGGTCGGAGCAGCTATCTCCATGGCGGCAACTTTAAGGTGATGGTCTTCACCGGATCACATCCCGGTTAACGAGCACAGAACCCGTAATGCAGCATCCAAAACGGTCATTAACACCTAATTGCCTCTCCAAGTCACGGAGAAGGGAGGGAGAGAAAGCAGCGGCAGTCACCAGGTACAAATCATTCAGCCAAATGCAAGAGTATAGAAACGAGTCTTAAGACGCATTTAAAGGTTTCTACAGAAGTAGCGTCTCTTTTTCTTTTTTTTTCTCTCTGGAGAGCTCAGTATTGATCAGAAGTAGCGTCTCTGTCTTCCGAAGGTAGGGCATTCCAGAGCACTGGAGCCAGAATCTAAAACACTCTAGAACCCGCAGACTTCTTTTTGGCTCTTGGAATCACCAAAAAAACAGCGTGTTGCGAACAAAGGTTTTGTGTGAGAAAATACGGTACTATTAAATCGACGAGATAGGAAGGCATTAAGCAGTGTAATATTTTATATGCATGTAACAGAACCTTGAAATTGCATCTCAAGTAAACCGGAAGCCAATGCAAGTTGGCTCGTATCAGGAAATATAAACGGACTTTCTCGTCCGCGTCAAAATCTAGCTGCAGCATTTTGTACTCACTGCAGACTTTTAAGACTGGTCATGGGAAGACCAGAGGGTAATACATTACAGTCGAGGCGAGACATAACAAACGCATGATTTATAATTTCTGCATCATCATCAGATAAAATAGGACAAGTTTTAGCAATATTACGAAGGTGAAAAAAGCAGTTCTAATAATATTTTTAATGTTTATTTGAAAAAAGAGAGTTGGGTCGAATACAACGCCGAGATTTTTTTACTTTCACTTTGGCTAATAATACATTTATCAAGGTTTAAAGAGGTATTCGTAAACAGATGCCAATAACGGGCAGGACCGACAATCAAGATCTCGGTTTTATTTGGGTTAAGGAGCAAAAAATTAAACAACATCCATTTCATTACTGTCGGCGACTCGCGCCTCCAGATTACAGCAGATTTGTTATTTGTAGAGGCAAATATTATTGTGTATCGTCAGCATAACAGTGAAAGTTTGTTATATTTACGTATAATATCACTAAGCGGAAGCATATAAATGTTAAACAAGAAAGGGCGATTCTGTTTATAACTTTTATGGACAGAATTTCTAGGCGCAGCCGAAGGCGTTGAGGGGTTCCGGTTTGGTGGCCTCAACCAGAGGTCTGGACTCGAGTCATGTGACTTGGACTCGAGTCAGACTCAAGTCAAGAATTTAACGACTTTAGACTCGACTTGACCAACAATGACTTATGACTTCACTCGGACTTGAGCCCTTTGACTTGAAAAGACTTGCTTCTTCTACCAAAAAAAAAGATTAAAATGTATGTTAACGAGTAAGTTCCTCTTGGTGTGTGTGTGCGTGTGTGAGTACGTGTGCGCACTGGGCTAACACAGTGCCGTCATTCAGTAATGTCAGGGAAGCTGCAAAGGCACAAACACCCGCCGCCGACGCTATGGCAAACTTCAAAATAAAGTTGCCCAAATAATACATTGAAATGTAACAGCCTTGGCGGATTTTACTTTGAAGTCTGCCTGCATGGTGGCATGAACGCCAGCTTGACTACTTCCTTTTGACATTTTGGCTTACATTATCAACGTTTTTATAGAAATTACATATTTTCTACCACCATTATCATAATGCCCGCCCCCCCGAAAGTATATTAAATAGCGAATTTAGGACGCGAAGAAAACGCACGATACGGTAACAAGTCCCGGCGCTCGTGGCTAGTAGCTAACTGTTAGCATTAGCATGGAGTGCCTGGCTACCAACAGTATTTTGACAGCTGTTGCTTGGCTCGCTTGCTTTCTTTATTGTGGACCTGTGCTACTTTTTAATCCACTCTCGCTGTTTAAACGAAGGGAATGTGCCTTAAATTGCACTTAGATGTTTTTTTCATGATTAAAAAATAATTAAATAAATAAAACTTAAAAAAAAAAAACATTCAAAATGTCCAATATGGCCATTTGGATTTTAGGAACACAACTTCAAGTGCATTACATGTGCAATATAACGTAAGGCAGGATACCTTCACCTTGTTATTTTATACATATGGATGATGGATGGATGGACAGTAAGAAGGACAGCCATCCCTCCCAGTGGAGATGCCCCAACTGGAGCTGAAAGCTAAAAGACAACCAGAATTAAAAGAGCTAAAATCTAAAAGACAACAAAACAAAAAGAGAAAGCAAAGCAAATGGACAATATGATATAAAGGATCTAAGAACAATTAAAAGAGTAAAAAAGTTTGCTTAAACATAACTTCAAAATCCCTTAAAAGTAGGGATGCACCGATTTTTCAACCACATGGCAAAAATAGGCATTTTTGGCATTCGGCCCAAATAAAATTAAAGCCGAGAGAAATAGGATGTTGTGGTGACGCAAGCAAAAAAACGTTGCAAGCAAGCGTCTGTTTTAATTAAACACCAAACACGGGGGTGAGTGTTCCACCTTTAAGTTTATTGGAAGTTTATTGCAGCATTAGCCAGCATGTTTTCATAATTTTGATGTAATTGATTTATTGTTTAAAACATTTATGCATTTGCAATGTATTGATTTGACTAGTTAGGTAAGTAAGTACACAATCATAGCCATAAATGCAATGGTAGTAAAAATTGGCATTTTTCGGCATTTCGGTTTTCGGCCAAGCGTTTCTCATTTTTGGTTTTCCATTTTGGCCCACAGTTTTCATTTTGGTGCATCTCAACTTAAATGTCAAGTAAAAATACTGTGCCCTGAGCCTCCTCTTGACAATATCAGCAGTTTCTGCAGACCTGATGTCCTTTGACAGGCTATTCCATAGTTGAGGACCATAATGGCTGAATGCCATGTGCTTTTGTCCTCACCCTAGGACCACGTCATTCAAATGATCAGCTCATCAGCAAGCCCTGCAGAAGCCTGATAATGATCCTTGTAAATAAGGTTTGTGGGAGGAGGGAAACATCTAAAGCAGGATAGGGGCCCTCAAGGAGTGGAGTAGGTGACCGCTGATAACACATGCCCCTGTCCCATCTTTTTTGGAATGTGCTGCATCCATCAAATTCAAAATGAGTGAATATTTGGAAAAATAAATAAATACATCGTCTTTGTAGTGTATTCAATTCAACTTAAAATAAGTTGAAAAGAATTTCCAAATCATTTTATGTTGTTTTACGCAAAGTTTCAACTACACTGAAATTGGGGTAAGTTCAATTTCTTATCCACCCAACAGCAACTGAGCTGAATAGTGAAAGTAAACACACTCAGGTAGTAGTAAGCACAGCTGGCTGAACACAAGTGGTACAGTGTACTGTAGACTGGTTGACATCTGCTAGGGAACAGGCAGCAAAGCACAACAGTTCAGTGCAGAAGCTTAGCCCATGACAGAGCATGGCCAGTGTGCAGGAATCAATGAGTTTCACGTCAACTGACTGAATGATAAAGCCACTCAGTGATTGGGCAGGTAGCCCTGCCTGAGGTACTTAACCCTCAGAATAGATGCATGTAACCTTGGACTTTCCCGATTCAAAAACAGGATCAATTATTTTCAAAACACAACAAATATCATGTATGTTCACATTGTCCATAATCTCGACAAAAAGAAAGATTGATAAATGTGTTTCTTTTGAAAGTTCCATAACACCAGTAGCACAATATTAGAAATGGTAAAACACAAATACATTCCACTCTCTGTTTCTAATGTATTCAGTGCTTCCAAGACAGTAGTTCTAGCTTATAAAAGTATCAATTATTGATGAGATTCGAATGGTATGCTGTGTCTGTTCACTTGTATTTAAGAATGAGGAAGAGAGGATGAGAGATCATGGGAGATGGATGAGAAAAGGGAAAGAGAAGAATGGACAGCAGAAGAAAGTCTTGGGGCGAGGTATCGGCACAGCAACCTAAGCGGCTTAGCAGCTCATTTCAGAAGCTTGAAAACTGACAAGTTGTCACTCAACAATCCAGTGGAAGGAAAGGTTCTCACAAGATGTAGGTCAAAGTCATAGAAGGGAATGAGTGAATGCGTTGATGAGAGTCTAAAAAAAATGTTTGACTGTAATAGTCATACAGCAAAATTACTTTTTACTCCGTCCCCCTTGACTGTGGAACCAATGTCGTGTACGGCTTTAGTTACCAGGAGTAGTGGGGTGCAACTTGGGGCTTGCGATGAGTTGAGCTCCGAATGCTAGCACAGAATGTGAAGGAAAAAAAAAAGATGTCCAAGATGTGAAGAACAATTTTATTTGAGCAGCATGTAATATGTAAAAAAAACACACACCAAGTATGACAACTTCGAGCCAAATGTTACAGTATGCGCCCTTTGTCAGAAGCTAACGATGATGATAACAGTTGGCAAATGCTACTCTATACTAATACTGGAGCTCTGTTAATTCACTGCCAGACGTTTTCAGAAACGGGTTGTCCCCACTGCCAGCCGATTTAAGCATTTTGAGTGATCTTTCAAGGTCCACAGAAAATGTTGTGTTTGGACTATGGAAACACACATACTACCAAATGAAAGATTGGACTTATTCCGTTCTTCAGTAATCAACAATAGAAAATGGTTACTTTCACCGAAATTCTCTCTTTTGAAACAAAAAACGGAGAAAAAGAGCTTTTTGTGAAACGATGTTATTTCATGCACTCTAGTGAATTGTACACTTCTTTTTGTCCATGAATGATGCCACAAACACCTACATAGTGCTTTACTTCTGTAAAACGCTTTCACCAACAATGAAAAAGTGTTTTTTGATTGCAAAATACGTTTATTTCCATTCAACAGTGTAACAATTTGACAAAACAATTTCGCAAACTATTTACAAATGTGTGCAACTGTGGTACTACTTACAATTATGTGGATGTTTCAAATACAGTTTTTCCTTTTGTAACGCTCTCCTGCGTGCAAGGAGACGCCAGGACTCGCACAACAGTTTACTTTCACTTTCACATTGGTCCGTTTTGCGTGCAAACGTTACACTTTCTTGACGGCCTTTTTTTCCGGGGAATAAAAAGCAAGTAGCAGACTGTACACACTTCCTCCGATGAATATGCATTGGACTCGGGGCACTCTCCGTCGTCCGATCGAACGTCCGCCTGTGCGTGCTCGGTTGCGCTCCGCGTTACGACACCGTCATAGCCGCCGCGTTAGCGGTTCCAATTTCGCCGTCAAGCTCGGATTCACCTTCATCATCATCGAGGATGATCACCGTCGTCATCAATGTACTATTTTAGCGTTGGTCGATGCCTTTCGTCTTGTAAGTGTAGAGCTGCTTGCAAACGCTCGCCATTGCCCGTTCCCTCCTCCATCTAACTCCATCTAACGTCTTCTACTGCCGCGTCAATGCTTTCCAACCACGGAGTCACCCTCATCTTCATCATCGATGATGATCAACAATGTGCTTTTTCAGCGATGCTTTTGGTCTTTGAAAAAAACGTCTCGGGTGTGAGCTCCTCGCGACCGGCCGCCATTTTTCCTTTGTCTTCCATTCTCATCTCCTGCTCGATGCTCTAGCTCCGCCTCTACTGACGCCCACCCGATCTTGTCAAAAGAGAGTCATCGCTGCCCTCTAGGGGCCAAAAATAGTCATTAGGCACAACAGACAGACTTGAAACTTTCATCAGACATGCGGAAGGGTTTCCTCTACCCGTTTCAAAAAAAAAAAAAAAAATCATTGGATGACGTCTTTTGACGTCATTGGCAGTGAAGCGTAGGTTTTTACTTGACGTCTTTAAACGTCAGTGGCAGTGAAAGAGTTAACGGTCCAACTTTAAGCTTTTTTTTAGTTGTCGTCAAATGGAGCCATCATGAGTCAAGTTGTGGTGGTCCTGTCAGAATCATTACATGATACCGTATGGTAAATTAATTTGATTATCACGTATTTAGCATCTTTATACGGTATGATGTTTGACTGTATCCTTGCAGGAGTGTTCGGTCCCCTGTAATTCTAGCTAGGGTGACCAAACGTCCTTTTTTGCCTGGACATGTCAATTTTTTTTACATGCAGGCGTGCAGACAGGTTGTATAAATTCATGAAAGTGTCAGGTTTTCATTGTGCGGGAAATGGGGAGTGGACTGCACCGTGTTACCATGACTGGTAGACTGGGCATTGCTTCCAAGTCAATTGCAAGGTGTGTAAGTGTTATTATTGTTATATATTCAAAAAGTATTTTATTTTTGTAAAAGAAAAAAGTAGGTCAGCATTACGTACCTCACTTCCTTAGTGTTTAAATAATGCCCTGAGATGTGGAGGCAGCTCAGAACTTTAGATTTCAATTATCTTTATTAAACTTTCCACATATATATATTCCCACATTTTAAAAAAATTACAGAAGAAGCAACAACCTAAGATGGAAAAAAAAAAACACGATCACAGAACCAAAAAACATTGAGCTTACAACATTCTCTCATTATTTATTCATTTGTCAAGTAAAACTTCAAAAGAGAGTAATGTTTTTTTTTGTGTTGTTGTATGGCATCTTTGAGTAAACTTTGAGTATCTTTTACAGATTTTATTTTTATTTTTTATGATTGCTTATGCACGAAATGTGAAACAGGGCTCAGATTTTAAAAACACTGACACATTTGGCACAACCAAGCCCATAAGATGCAGAACATCTCACAATCACTCTTGTCAAAACTCTAAACACATGTACAGTATGTAAACCATATGTTACCATATGACATTCACACGTGTCATAAGGTTGAATTCTGTTTGAACCAGTTCCACACTGCTACGTTTAACAATAAACTTTTTAGCAGTTACTGTAAGCGAAGTACACAAAGAAAGTACAAATGTGACCCGCTCCAGCAAAATGGTCCACATGTCGCAAGGATCAATCTAGAGATATTGGACAAATATTAGAGAGTTGGACATTATTTGTCGATTTTGAGATTTCTCCACAAATAGCCTCCTTTAGGTCTCTAGTTTCATTTCCCAGCAGCACGAAATTTTGGGATCTCTTTCTTAATGAATCAGTTTCTACTTTTAATTCATTCACTGCCATTGATGGCTATAAACGTCAAAAATTAATTTAACTATTTCTATTAGTTTAACATTTTCCCACTTTTGTTAACAAGAGTATGAAAAAACTAGAATTTATTTTTATTGTACATTTAAAACAGATATAAAATTTGTGGTTAATCGTGAGTTAACTAGTGAAGTCATGCAATGCCTGACGCCCCTAATTTTTAATAATCTTTTCTTCTTTTAAAAGAATTAATTAATTTTGAATAATCTTTTCTTTAAAAAAATTGTTTTTAAATAATCTTTTCTTTAAAAAAATACATTATTTTTAATAATCTTTTCTTTTTTAAAATGTTTTCTTTAAAAAAAAAATTGTGAAGTCATGCGATTAATTACAATTAAAAAATTTAATTGGCTGATGCCTCTATTTTTTTATCTTTTCTTCTTAAAAATATATTTTTATAATTATTAATAATCTTTTCTTTTAAAAACAATATTATTTTAAAATTTTTAATATTTTTTTTCTTTTTTTTAAATATATATTTTTCTTTTTAATAGTCTTTTCTTTTAAAAAAAATGTTTTATTTTAATAATCTTTAATTATTTACATAAATATATATATATATATATATATATATATATATATATATTTACATTTTTAATCTTTTTTTTTTAACATTTTAGTAATTTTTAATAATCTTTTTTTAAAGAAAAGATTATTACAAATTATGGGCGTCAAGCGATATATATTTTTTTATTGTTATTAATCGCAAGACTTGACTAGTTAACTCACGATTAATCACAAATGTTATATCTGTTCTAAATGAACAATAAAAAAATCTAGGTTTTCATACTCGTTAACAAAAGTGGAAAAAAATGTTCAACTAATAGAAATAGTTCAAATGAATTTTTGACGTCTATAGCATCAATGGCAGTGAATGAGTTAATTGAAATCACTCCGTTTACATACTGAACCATGTCCAATGAAGAGGGGTGAACTCGGGCGAGCAGCTGGTGCCCCCGCAGAGCAGACTGACAGGCTGTCACTCGCTCTTTCACTCACAGCGAGTCGGGAATTAATAGTTATGATATGTGCCAATGCCTTGTATGTAATGTAGGCTAATGTAATGTAAATACTAATGTAATGTTTTGATCGCTTGTCGATGTTGTCAATTTCACACAACGCTGTTCAGTGATGCGTCACAAATGAAGTCTGCCTGCTCTGCAAACATCACTACACATTTTTTCACTTTTTTGCTCATTTAAGTGGGATGACATGAACATAAAAATGAGCTATGAAATATAAAACTTGAAGGTGAAAAATGATCGAGATGGTCCTCTCAAAAGAGTCACCAAGACACCCCGGCCCAAAATGTGCACAGGCTATATTTACTTGTAAATATAATAGTGTAGTGTCCCTCGTGTATTACTTGTTATAAAATAACCAAACTTTGGCTGATGCCTCAGAAGATGAATTGTAAGATGAATGGGATATTCAAACTTGAGGCTGATTTCATCTCGAGAGGTCAAACTTCCAAAACTTTTAAATGGTTCAAATCTCGGACGATGGCCTTGCCTGCTATTAGAATTAACTTTCCACTGATATTGTAACAGTTCCTAAAAATATCAGGTTCATATCTTTTTCCTAAGGTACTGGTTCCTATGGGCATTTCAAAGATGCAAAGACCAAACCTTTAAAAGCGTGTTTCTCAAAATAAGGGATTTCTACCTTCCAACATTACTTGCACATTGCTGTAACTTTGTCAATCTTTGAGGTTTGTCAATGTATTACATATCATTTTAAAGCAAATTAAGTGTATTTGAATATATTAATATCTCAATTATTATTATTTTGGGCACATGAGGACCCTTTTGCCAGAGCCAACACAACATGGTAAATTAATCAAACACAAGTTCAATGCTGCACACGATTGAAAATGGGATTAATTTCTCTTCATATAACCAAAATCAATCAATATAGACAATCACAACAAAATGTGTCCCAACACTGTAAGTCCAGAAAATAGACAAATACAAATACTTTACTGTGGCTAAATTTACTTTAAATAAATGAACAAATAAGTGAACAACAAGTTCACATAACTTGAGAAAGTGCAAATATTCTTACAGGTGCATTTGCACATTATAATCAAAATATATAAAAGAAATTGCCAATGCTATTATATATGCATTGCTTAATGCTATCATGGCCAAAATCATTTCCATAACTTTTACTCCATTTCCTCCTCAAAATCATCAGCTTCCACTTGATTTCTCTGAAAAACATACTTTTGTACACTTTCAATTAAGAGAGTATTGCAATATATCTTTAGTTAATAATTCTATACATTTAGAGACATGTTTAATGATTGCTACACTTGCTACAACAGATAATGCGCAAAAAAGGTGGCAAATCCAAGTCTAGAAAGTAAAAACCCTGCCACAGTTTGGCTTTAGCCCCAGATGCTTGCTAGTGCGCTAGCTAGCAAGCTCCCTAGCTAGCAAGCTCCCTAGATAGTGTAGACATTATTTGATTACTTTATTAAGTGTAATCTTTGCGTGTTCAAAATAATTGCATTGAGATCTCATGAAGAAGTTTCCCTTGCAAGGATTTATTAAGAGCTCTTAAGACACAAGTGAAAGCTTACATGTTAAGCAATGTCTAGCCAGCAAGTGTGTACCAAATAGAAAACACCCACTCTTTTTATACATGAAAAAGCTTTCTCTCCCCCTCTCAGGCTGGACAAAGGGTTAGTAATCATAATAAGCAGACATGTGATATACCGACATGTTTACTCCAGCTCCCCTACCAGCCCGGAAATATGATGTAGACAGGTAATGGCATGAGAACTTGACTCCCATACACATACACATTCTTATCTTCATGAGAACTTGACTCCCATACACATACACATTCTTATCTTCATGAGAACTTGACTCCCATACACATACACATTCTTATCTTCATGAGAACTGTAAGGGAGTAAAAAGTTCCAATATATTTCACAACAACATTATCACAGTGTTATTCCTTTAACTACACAGTTATATGGCATCTAACATCAACAGTTCCTCAATTGAACTAGTAAAAGTTCATAACAAGACATTTAACCCTTAAAAACAGTCTAGAGAAAAATTCCAGCGGGATCATCATCGGATGTCGCAACCGCGGTCATAGCTTTAGAATTTACTGATTCTACCATCATATAAGATGACTTGTTTTGAACATCTTGTTTTTCAATAGCTGTGGTAATAAGTCTTTGGCACAAAGATCTGATACACGGTACACAGCAGGATCCACAAGTAGTTAAAAAAGCTGCAAATACAGACACAGAAATTAGAATTGATGAAACCAAAGTTTTATATCTACCAAAAGCATCCATCCAGGTATCCCAAATTGACGTATCGATACCGGACTGCTCTTTCATTTTTTTTATTAAGTGTTCGGAGTCCCTCAATTGCAATGGTTAAGCTTCCATCCAGTGCAGTATTATTAGGAATAAAAGTACAACATTGTTCTCTGAACATTGAACACACCACCATATGTCCGCTCTGGATTGAGGCTGAAATTTATTACCCACATCTGTTGCTGAAATGCAGTGAGTGGTGTGATTTAGTTTCCCCAATTGTTTCCCAGTACCTAACATTTTAATACATGAAAAATCACCATCCGCCACTTTATTTGAAAAACATTAGTTTAGTCATTTTTCAATCAACCAGTGGATACACTTTATCCCATTGAGAGCATTTATCATTGGGGACAGTTTTATTCATCAGTTCCATCACACATTTATCCTCTATTTTAGCAGGAATTACCCTCAATAAAGGTCTTGGGCCCACACATATGACACAATCTTCTCCCGAAGCATGTGCTGCCTCATTTGCTAACAATAGCCAATTATTACTGCCACCAGACTCCAATGTGTATTTAGTCATTTTTGGTTGTTTGATTTACTCATAGTTTTATCAATGCAAATTAAAATTGGAAAATAGGGATCAGTGCCAGAGAACCATGCCCACAGCATTAGGTCATAACAAAAGGTATTATTTTATGGTTACATTAGGTGGCCGGATATTACCTTCAGGAAGAACAAAAGTTAATTCGCGTTGACCTCCCATTTTACGCAATGTTACTCTCTTGCTAAAGAAAACTGCCTCCCCGCTGGAACCTGACGGCCAGTATCGGCCACTTTGGGTGGTTATAAAGTGCTCCAGTCTAGTCGTAACACTTCCAGTTAAATACCACCAGTATTTAAGCCAGAGGCCTCCCTTAGTTGGCCCCTCACCACTAAATCCCTTCAAAGATTTAATGGGGAGTTTGACAGATGTGTTTGTGTTAGGAGCAACGGTCAGGACAATTGAGTTATTATACGCCCAGGATATTATCTAAGGAATTCGGGGAGAAACAACATTCCTTTTATCACGGTGTGTTGTATTCAAACTGCGTCAAGGCGCTTCATGAAAAACCAGAATGGCACAACAATTAATAAGAGAAAAATCATCACAATGCAGCAATTAGTAGCAGAGTTCTTCTTCAAAACCATCTTGAGAAGAAGTCCTGTCGTTGAGCGTTGGTTGATTTATTTTTTTTTTTTGAGGAAGAGGCGTTGTCAGCCCCTTTCCGAACCCTGGCTCACTGCCAGAGATCCAAGGAATGGTCACGGGATTACCTTCCCAGTGTGACTCTATCGTTGTGAATTGATGAAAAGGGCATGTGACTCAATCACCATTGAGTGATTTCCCCCTTTTAAACAGCAGATTGACACTGGATCAGCTTTTCCAGGCGAATCAACTGTGAAATGATGCCCAGGGAAAAGGCACTCCAATGAATCTCCTTTGAGCGACCTCCTCCGCATGCAGCCCTCCTCCTTGGACAGCTTGTCAGGTAGACACTGGAAGCGGGTGTGGTGGGATCCGTTAGATGGCTCCAACTGGTGTGGGCGTAGATCAGCAGATGGTTGCCCTCGGTGGCAACGTTGAGCCAGACCCAGCGGGCCTGGTAGAATATGACAGACGATGCCAAGTATCTCCTCTCCGATACAAGCGCACCGCACAGGATGTACGCTCTTTTACCTTGAGCGGTCCCAAGCATCTAAGAGCACACCATACACTCTTAGTTACCTTCAACCACACATATTCACAATCATTTATTATTATTATTATTATTTTTTTAATTTTCCTAATGTGAGTCCCATGTGATGGTATGTAATGATTAATTAAATGTTTTACCATGATATTTATTGTTGTAGATTTAGCATAAATGTGCAATTTGTCGTACATCAAATTTCTGTATTTTTGACGCTGTTTTTTATTATAGCAGTGTAAATCATTTAAAAAACAACATCATCTTAACCCAGAACGCTCACGTCCGGCCGGGCCTTGAACAGTCTGAGAAGAGATATATATATACACTTATACCTTTAATAAACACTGCAGTCCTGCAGTTCATTTTAACAACGTGTCTCATAAAATAATGTCAACTAGGTGTCTCAATGTTCCTTCCACACCTAAATGGCAAATTCCATGGGCTCTAGAAATTATACTTTTCAATTGTTTCTGAAATTGAATATACTTACCTTATTTTCACCATGAGTTGTCTTTGCCAGCACTTACTTTCCTCCCATGGTCAAAGTCTGATCACCTCAATTCTCCACCTGTGAATTCATTCACTCACATACTGTAGAAGTATCACATTCAGACTAACTTATAGTCCTACATTTATTTGATTCAACATGAACTGTTTGTGTGCATACTTTCTTTGTGATACACACAGACAGACCAGTAACTGACTCCCTCATCTGATAAAGATCAACTTTGATCATTTCAGACCTGAATGTGAAAACTGCAGCCGCTTACAAATTGCTGCTTCAAAAAGGGAAAAAAACAGACACCTTGTGTCCTGTTGATAAGAAAAACCAAATTTGGGCAATTTGGCCAACACCAAAACTACAGGAGCAGATCCTGCTTAGCTTGCAACAACAATTCATAAAAACAAAAGCCCTTGAGGCGCAAATTTGAATTCTGTCCCGGCAACACAGAGTGAGGAAAAAACTAAACAAAAAAGAAACAAACTGTAAAGTAAGATAAAAGATCAGAGTACCTAATACAAATAAACCAAAAAGTAATCTTAAAATGCTAATTATCCTCACCTCTTCTACAGAGTAGTGGGGCTTGTAAAACACAGCAGGCAACTTTGCAGATCATGACCCAATTCAAAAATCACAGTGCTGTGACCTTAATCAAAAATTAAAAATTTAACCAGCAAATTCGCCGTAAGTGTTCCACATCTGAGTCCAAATTCACAAGCCAAAGTTAGAAAAGAGAAATGGGCAAAAAATTAGAAACCTCAATTCAACGAGCATCAAATACCGGAAAATATAGTAATAAAGATTGAAATAAATTTATCCTACCCTAATTTCACACAAGCCGTTTCTCAATTTCCGAAACTGCGTTGCTATAGATCACATCTCCTTTTCCGACACAGCACAGAGTGCAAATGTACACAAACAGACCAAAATATGACTCAAGGAGCCAATCTCAGATGACTCGAGAACTTTGAGTCAACAACTGGAGTTCATATTCCTTCCTGTCCAGCAGATGGCAGCAGCTATGCAGGGCAAAGTTCAAAGCAGGCCTTAGCTTCCACTGGAGACCCCTGACAGTTTCATCAAGACGGCTGTGATGAGAGTTCGAGATGTCTGCTCAAAGAGTTGATGGACATTTTGCTCAGACAATGCATAAGAGTCATTGAACAGTCATATGGCGAGCGGATATAGTGTACCATCCTTATCGCAGTCTGTTTGGCCACTTCCCCTCCCGAAAGTGGCCTTCTGTGCAGCTTGCCGTCCACTCTGTGCACCAAGCAGAGGAGGAGAACTCTTGTCCATATTCTCAACAGCCAGGTTATTCCAGCACGTTTGTTGAGTCGCCCAAGAACAACACCTCTCGTCAAAGATTGAACCCGCCTGAAACATTAATACACTTGGAACAGACAGAGGGAGATGAGATCATAGCAAGAGAATACCATCTGTTTGTTGTAATTAGAAAAAAAAAATAATAATTTTCTCAAATAATGTATTTTGTAGTTTTATTTAAATTTGTTCACTACACTATAGCAAGTAGTATTACTATATTTACGCATATGTCTACCATAGACTTCTTCTTCATTACATGTTACCTCAAATTATGCTTAAAATGTGACAGCTCACAGTCAGCGCCCTCATGGGGAAGTTCTCTAGTCTCAGAACTGGCATGCAAAATGGCCGACTTCAAATTCTGAAATTGGACTCAGACAGAACAAAGGTTTAATCATTTTCACACCTACAAATGAGTCATGAGAGATGCAGGGGGAAAAAATCAAAAATGAAAAGTCTTTTTCAATTAAAATTTGGTTTTATTACTCATTCAACTATATTAAAATTTCGTTTTATTACTCATTCAACTATAAAAAACAGACCTGATTTTAAAAAATAATATGGAGAGTGGCCTGTAGTTAACATCTAGACCTCTATATCCTTCCTTTTAGACCTCTAAATCGCAATTCTCCTCTGAAACCACAACTCTCCCCACCGGAGACAAAGGGGAGAGAGGGGGGAAATGGGAGAGAAAAAATAAATAAAATAAAATAAAAAATAAAAACAAAAACTTATCACACACACATACTCCTGTCCTTTTTATTTATTTTTATTTTTTTTATCATTCTTCTCTTACCTAGAAAAGAGAAAAACTTCCATTATGAGGACACATTGCAATCTAACTCCTATCTCACACACAAAGCCCCCCTCCCCCCATTTAAGACACAGGGGAGGGAGCGGAAAAGAGAGAGAAAAAAAAAATAATCCTTGTATTATCATATTCAAAGCCTATTTTTTACTACATTCCTATACAAAAAACAAACGGCATTATCGCACCAGTCTTATCTACTCAAAAACAACACCAAACATACAGTTAAAGATATTAAAGAAAAACAAATAAAATATCCACAAACACATTTCTCATTCACAATTACAGATTCAGTTAACTCCCAAACCACCAGGATAGCCCCCACCTTCCTTATCTAGGTCTCATCCTTCCTCAACAATTCTCTCAACTCTTCAAACTTTTGCAGGCACATACGCACACACATATACCAACTAGGAAAAACTCCCATTATAATCACACAATTGACCCTAGTCATTTTATAACAAAAAACATTCCCTCTAAATCACACAATACATCTCACACAGTCTTGTCTCACGAACTGGGCCCAGCAGTCACTCATACGCAACACAAACTCCTCAAATCAATTCAGTGACGTCTCACTTGTTGAACCAGTCCAAAAGGTTAGATTTAGAATCCTCTCAGCAACGTTGCTCATCATACCACCTTTACATTGTCTTCTAAATTGTCTTCCATTCGAAGAAATTATAGACGTATTATTTACGGAGCTTTCCAGCGCGTTGTTGCGGTGGAAACCAACCACTATCACAATTCATTCATTTAAAAGTGTTTTCAACTTACGCCGGCGCCGTGGTGGAAATGCGTCAAGCATCACGATCGTTGCAGCCTTCACTTGTTCGCTTAGCGACAAATTCTGACTATGGACCGGAAGTGTATGCAAATCGAACCATCCTTAGTTACGGTCAAAAATTTTCGTCCATAATATGTAGTAATTAGTCGTTTTAATATTTATAAAGTCAGTGACGTCTCACTTATGGTACTACAATAAAACAGTTCAAAACTATTCTCATTAATCCCCCCCCAAAAAAAATTATTATTATATATTTTTTTTTTTTCAGAAAAATAAAAACAAAAAGAAAAAATGAAACAGAAATTAAATATTGTTTGCGCGACTTAATAAATATATCCAGGATCTTCACGGGCGGCTTAATTCAACAAAATCAGAAAAAAAAAAAAAAAAAAAAACACAGCCTCTCCACCGTGGAATTATATCAACACGGGCGGCTTAATTCATAGCTCCTCCACTGTGGAATTCTATCTCATATGCCGTTTTAAACGGCGGAGCGCTCCTACTTGACGTCACTTCCGTATACAATGGGCATCACTTCTTTTTTTTCTTTTTTTTTTCTTTTTTTTTTCTTATGCATAGTTCAATGTCGTAGTAATTTTCAAAATCGAGGACTTCCGCGTCCCTCCGTAACAAATACGACTTTAAACCCACTAACTTGTTCACACAGATCTCAAATACAATTTGGTACAGACGTAATGCGGCTTTGAGTGATCCTAAACAAACAGAATTTCTCTACGTGGATAATTGTCCACTCACCTTGTTAATATTTGGCGCCTTAGAAATTCAGTGCCCAGGATCATCACAGCTGTCGCAAAAAACGTCCCAATTTGTCGCCGTCGGAGGTCACCATTTTGTAAGCATTATTTGATTACTTTATTAAGTGTAATCTTTGCGTGTTCAAAATAATTGCATTGAGATCTCATGAAGAAGTTTCCCTTGCAAGGATTTATTAAGAGCTCTTAAGACACAAGTGAAAGCTTACATGTTAAGCAATGTCTAGCCAGCAAGTGTGTACCAAATAGAAAACATCCACTCTTTTTATACATGAAAAAGCTTTCTCTCCCCCTCTCAGGCTGGACAAAGGGTTAGTAATTATAATAAGCAGACATGTGATATACCGACATGCTTACTCCAGCTCCCCTACCAGCCCGGAAATATGATGTAGACAGGTAATGGCATGAGAACTTGACTCCCATACACATACACATTCTTATCTTCATGAGAACTTGACTCCCATACACATACACATTCTTATCTTCATGAGAACTGGAAGGGAGTAAAAAGTTCCAATATATTTCACAACAACATTATCACAGTGTTATTCCTTTAACTGCACAGTTATATGGCATCTACTGTATATACTTATAAGTAAATTCATAAACAGTAAAAATATAAATTGAAAATGTTTAATGTCAACAATAGCTCCCCGGATGCTCATTTACCTGCTAGGGAGATAGCTAGCTTGCACAATGTGTTAAAGCCAAACTGTGGCAAGGTTTTTCCTTTCTGGACCTGGATTTGCCCCCTCTGATAATGCACGTTTATTTACAAAATAGTCAATGTAAATTAAGGGTCCACAAAAATTGACCTTTAAGTGTTTGTTTTGAGAATGTTCCCCACATTTGAATAGCAGAATATATATTATATTAAAAAAACAACATTTACATATTGTGAGATTTATCTTATCATGAGTTCATATCATGATTATCATATCGTGACGTTCGAATATTGTTACATCTCTACTTGCTACAACAGATAATGCGCAAAAAAGGTGGCAAATCCAAGTCTAGAAAGTAAAAACCCTGCCACAGTTTGGCTTTAGCCCCAGATGCATTCCCCCTCCCTCCTCCTCTACCTCCACTACATAAGCAAAAGCATTTTTCAATAGGGAATATGGCACCTGGAACCCCAACAGGTAGAAATCTAGGGTTTGGATACTGTCTGAAATAGACAAACTAAACACACAAACATGATGCAGCGCATGACTCACATTCCTTGCAGACACAACGACATTCACAAATAGACTCACACAGACAGCAAATTGTCCGTATGCGCATGTGTGTGAGCTTACATGGTATCCAGGAAGCATTTCCGTGTCAGTGCTCTTTGGCTGGGGGCAGGGTGAGCGGTTGTCTCACTCCTCAGCTTGATGGTGGTGAAGACATATATGACAGTGAGAAGAGATTTCAGTGCTTATTTAACTCAATGCTTTCTTTCTGATTTACAAAAGCATTTTTATGTAACTTTTGGAGAGCTTTTTAGCAGCTATTTTATTCCCCAAAAATCTTGAGAGGTTATTCATACTGGACAGATTTTAATGTTTATTGCACGGTTACCTTCTTGCTTTAAGGTGGCACTACTCTCCACTTGGCAGCTGGTATTAAATTAAAAGACAGCTGGATGTCCGGTAGTGTCACCTCAAAGCAAGACGGTAAGAGTGCCAAGTGAGCCACTCTGCTTCCCTGCATGCCTTAAGTAATAACACCATATTTCAGAACAATCTTAAAAGAAAAATTACAATAGGTGTTTGCACTAAGATAATGTAATGCTGAGATTTTGCGAGATTTTCATCCAGTATGTGCTCCATAATGTGTGACTTCCAAAAGCTCATAAATGGGAATGTAATGAGAGCTGGTTTTCTTTCCTTAAACTGTCATTGTATGAGCATGTTAGGAAGAGGTTAAATGAGTAATCAGACTGAGGGCAAACCAAATCATCAAGGTTACGCTCTGTCAGAGTAAACGCGAGTCCTCCAAAATGCCAAAGTAAAGGCTGATGATCCTGAAAAGACATGTCATATGTTTGTGTGTGTGTGTGCGTGTGCGTGTTTGTTTATCAGGGCGGTCCTCGCTGTGAGCAGAGATATTTTGGGAAATGTTCTCTCTTGTCACATCCAACAAACACACAAACACATAAATATAGTATGTAGTAGGCACGTGCAGAGATCGACCGCTTTTAGTGCTCAAGCACCTGCCCTTTTGCCCACAATGGAAAAATTGCCCCGTTTTTTTTTCATTCACCAGTGTTTAAAAAAATAAATATTACCCACACTGTAATAGTGTTTTGATATCTTGCAGGCATTAATTTCAATTCTTGTGAGAATTATGTCCCAAACTGATTCGCATCAGCCACAATCCCTTCGCATTCCCCCTCCCTCCTCCTCTACCTCCACTTAGCTCTCATGTAAAACAGAGCGCCAGCCGGCGAGGCCACACCGCTGCAGCCTGCGGTTCTTCTCTGACCCGCAGCATCAGACCGACAGTTTGAGCAATCCCTGACTGCTTGGTGCAAAATTTACAATACTTAACATTATTGCACCGTTGAGCACATTACCGGTTTACACAAAAAAGGTGGTACGGGGTTGTGCATAATACATAACTAACTACACATTTTGCTCTAATGAAATCTGTGAGCCTTGTTTGGCTTTTTCCTGACATTTGCCATGTTCAATGAAGGATGGAGGAGAGAGATACAGACAGACAGATAGTTAAATAATTTAAACCGACTTTAACTGTTTCACAAAGTTAACTAGTTATTTCATTTAGAATCTTAAATCACTTTGATGTGAAAGCTTGAAGAAAAAAAAGAACACAAACATTTTGGAGGAGAATGTCAAGTAGCTTTCACAATAAAGTGTTGAAAATTAAATAGCACAGTTTGGTGTAGAAAAAAACCCCATCCTTAGTCAAGAAGATATTTTCATGCATTTATACAATTGAGATTTTCAAATGAGGAATAATTTAGCTTAGAAGTTAACATGAAAAAGAATATACCATATGTAGAGGGCAAAATAAAATGTTCTTTTTAGCTGTCTAGTCCAGACATGGGCAAACCCCGGCCCGCGGGCCAAATACGGCCCGTTATGAGTTTCAATCCGGCCCGCCGAACTTATCCAATAAGGCTAGAAAAAAAAACTTTTTTATTTTGTTTTGTTTTTTTTGTTCAGCTCAGTGGTCGAGTGGTTAGAGTGTCCGCCCTGAGACTGGAAGGTCGTGGGTTCAATTCCCGGCCGGGTCATACTAAAGACTATAAAAATGGGACCGATTGTCACTCTGCTTGGTTAGATCACCACATGATTCCCGGCGCTGTTGCTGCTCACCGCTCAAATGCGGAGAACAAATTTCGTCCCACTTAGATGGGTGTGACAATCAGTGGATCTTATCTTATCTTATTGGATTTGGATTTGGACATTTACAGCAGGAGATGGCACGGTTTTGTGTTGAACACAGCAATAATGTCCTGATAGTCCAGAGAATCGGTCAATTCTTTTTTGAAAGAAAGCAGGGACAAAGAGTTCAGTCTATCAGTCAACATTGTGGCACTGTTGCGTGTTTTGATCCTTTTGACAGCTGAAGATAGTCTTTCTACATGTTGTCATGGGTGAGGTGAGGAGCGCGCATGCAGGAGACTGTTGATATTGGTGAATACATCCCCGGGGCGTGCGTCGAGCACTTCTATGAGCGTTTCCTCTTTGGCTTTTGGCTTCTTTTTGAGCTGCTGCACAAACACCGTGTGCTATGCGTCCCCCACGGAGATGGAAAAGTGGTCAAAGACGGATTGGATGTACGCGCTTTGTCCTCAGCGCGTGACAGGCAGCAGCGGCTATCATGCAGCCGCATGTGTCACACGTACTGTGGGCCCGGGTTAAAAATGGGTGGGCCAATGGAAAAAAATTCTTTAACTTTATGCCTTGAATTGAAATCTATTAATAATAGATGCAGTCACCAGGTTTGACAAATCACAGTGTATGTGCTATTATAATCTATTTACATTTCTCCTCCCACTTTGCCAAATAGTGTGTAAATGCCGCATCTTGCATATTCATTGAGGCAAACGTACTACCTGGATTAGGGCCATTTTATAATAATCATAATAATAATACATTTCATTTAAAAACAGCACCTTTCAGAACACCCAAGGTCACTTTACAAAGCATAAAAACACAGCAAAAGTTGAGCTAAAACAATAAAAATGAAGCTATTGGAAAAGCTGTTTTAAATAAGTGGATTTTGCACATTTGAAAAACGCAGTCCTTAGTGCACACTATAAGTAAATTGGGTTGTACATTTATCTGTGTGTTTTTACTGTGCTATGAGGTCCAAATGCTCCTGGTCCGGCCCATCTGTCAAAATTTCAAACCCATTGTGGCCCGCAAGTCAAAAAGTTTGCCCACCCCTGGTCTAGTCCCATTGTTAACATTAACCACTCTTTGTTGGTTTCTGATTTAAAGAGAAAAGTCTTAAGTTGAGCTACATAACAATTTGGTGTTGTGTTGTGATATTAATTTTGGTATGTTATTAGTGTAATGATGCAACTTGTCAGAAAAAGTAAAATAATATGTTCTGTGTTCTTAGTTTGATGGAGACATGGTAAGTCACTGTTGCCTATTTTAAACAGCACTGATTTCTATAATTAAAAGAAGTTCAGGCATCTTGTTTCAACATTTATGATGTACTTCTCATTATGTCTTTGTTATTGATGTCAATTGGGATATGTTGTCTGAAATAAACACAAGAAAGAAAGTTTGCAGCGTAATTCCAAGAAACAGCAAAATCGAGCCAAGGGAATCTTTCGCCCAGGGCACAAACCGAGCCAGGACTGCCACTGGGGTGCACATACAACATATTATTGTAAAGAACATTTTTGGGTTGACTTAAAGTTGATCATTCATCCATTCCACTGCAAAAACATTCGTGATACATGATTTGCACAATTCCCTTTATAAAGTGCCTTTATGAAATAGTTTCAGATGTTGTTTTTGAGTGTTGTCCTCTTTTTTCCATGTCTCCTTTTTAGGACCAATCAAAAGTTAGATACTGAATCCCCAGTTGCTCCGTCATCAGTAGGTGAATGATTAGTCAAAATGTAAAGCACTTTTTTAAAATTTATTATTATTATTTTTTTTAATAAATTTTTATTTTGTATGTGGGTGTGTATGTGCATGTGCGTGCGTGTGAGTGTGTATTCATTAGTTCACCTAAAACCTATTAAAAAATCCCATACCGTTCACCTAAACCGAACACTTCAGAATCCAGCCGTCGTGAGGCCGTCAGGAGACCCAAGGAAGGAAAAAAGAAAGGAAAGTGAAATCCAGCACCGACCAGCCACCACCCACCGGGCCACCAACCAGAGTCCTTCACCAACCCCAGAAACATCTAAATTCCAACAAATCAGGGAGACCTCAAGAGACCAAAGAAGAAACTAAGGAAAGGAAGGAAGGACAGACAAAGCAGAGTGAGATCCACAGACACCAGCCTCCACCGATTCAACGACCTAAGGAAGAAGCAGATTGTGTCTGAGTTTCGATAGATGCTGGTGTGGTGGATCTGGCATGCATGAAAATCTCCACCAAAGAGGGGAGCCTTCGACCCCTGCCAGGACAGAGCAAGCGCAACACCTCAGGGCCCACCAGGCCACGCCAGCGCCAAGGGACAACTCCCGGGCCCCGCAGGGGCCACCGGCCGGAGAGCAAACCCAGGAGCAGGAGTGCCCTCCACCCCAACATGGCCCGCGCCCCCAACCCAACGCAGCAGGACGGGGCAATGCAGGCCCGCCAGGCACCCCACCGGTCCACAGCCCCCGCTTCCCCCACGACCCCCCCGCCCTCCATCCACCCCCGCCATGCACCCCAACCCAGTAAAATTGGAGGGGAGTTGTAGGACGAAGACGGTGTCTCCACCCTACCGCACCCCCCCCCCCCCCAAAGTGTGTTATGTGCCCTATATGTCTAGAAACAAAGTGTTTTGTGCAAAACTAGTGCAGTGAGTTAACTCTTTGACTGCCAAAAACGTTAAATAATGTTTAGTAAAATCCTACGGAGGAGCGCCAAAGACATTAAAAGACGTTCACCAAGTTTTTTTGTTTTTTGGGGGGGAAACGGGTGGAGGAAAGCCTTGGCCAGCTGTGCTGAAAGTATCAAGCAGATCTAGTTAGTATAATGACTATTTTTGGCCCCTAGATGGTAGCGATGACTCTCTTTGGACAAGATCGGGTAGGCGTCAGTAGTAGAAGACGTGAGGTGGAGCTAGAGTGTTGAGGGGACAATGGCTGAGAAAGCGAAAATGGCGACCGGTGGCAAGCAGCTCACGCTTGATCGGTTTTTTCAAAGAAGAGAAGCATCTACCAGTGCTAAAGAGCACATTGATGACGACAATGATGATGATGATGGTGACTCCGAGGTTGACGCCAAAGTTGGAAGCGTTGACGCGGTGGCTATGATCACATCATAAAGCCTCACCGGCTAGCGATGCTAATGCCGGAAAACGCGGAGCACACCCGAACACTTCTGCACAGGCGGACGTTCAATCGGACGACGAAGAGTGCCCCGAGTCCAATGCATATTCATCGGAGGAGTGGGTACAGTCTGATCATGGAGAAGACACTGGTTATGGACTACGCTGCCACCATGAATGGAGCGGATAAGATGGATCAGAACATCTCTTACCACCCCGTATAGGAACTGAAGGACATGAGGAAGCCAGACGTAACACCACCGTAACGTCACCGTATCATGATCCTGAGAGTAGACTTGATGGCAACATGGCCAAACACACACTGCAGTATATACTTGCTATTCCCCGGAAAAAAAAGCCAGCAAGAAAGTGTAGTGTCTGCACGCGAAGGGGCCATCGCAGTGAAACTAATCTGTTGTGCAAATCCTGCTGCGTTCCCTTGCACGCAGGGGAGTGTTACAAAAAGAAAAACTGTATTTGAAACATCCACACAATTGTAAATAGTACCACGGTTGTGACGAGGGAGAAGGGACAGGGAGGCGGAGGACGTGCGGGGAGAGGCGAGGAGCGAGAGGCAGCAAGGGGAAGGAAGGGGGAGGGGAGAGGGAACCACGGGGCGCCCCACAGGCCCTGAACCGCGTCGCCGGGCCCGGAGCGGCGCCGCCCCGGACACCTGGGAGAGCCCCGCAACGCGGCACCCCCCAAGAGACCCAGGGAACGGCCAAGACGCAGCCGCCACCCAGCAGCCAACAGAGGGGCAGAGCCGCCCACGCCCAGCCAGGGGGAGACAGCACCTATAGAAAATTGGCATGCAGTGAATCCGAATATTAACCCTTGGTGCCCATTGGAGGTGAATCTAGAGGAGTTGGTGATTAAGGTGTCGTTTGATGTAGTCTGCTCGATCCTGCTGGCAGCAACTGGGTTCCTGACTATAAAAACACAACCATTAGTTACAAATGTAAAGCACTTTTAGGGCAGAGATAAGGTGGAAATATAATCTCTATAAATGAAGTACCATTTACCAAGTACCAAAAGTGTCCAGCCATTAAATCATTTTCCATTTACAGCACTGTGTACTTTGTATAAACAATTTTAATGAGACTAAGACTCAGAAAATGAAATTATAAGTGTTTTTATAAGACCTGAGCAGATTGGTGGTAACCTGAGTCCTGAGCAACTGTGATGTCATTTTCAGTCGACAGCAAGTGACAAAATAGCCGCCCCTTGAGATGGATGAAAACGGGTGGATTTTGACGCTTAATTTATATTCCACAAATGCACTGTTAATCAGAATGCTGTTGTAAAGAACATGTTTGGGTTGACTTCCCCTCTAATCTTTTTTTTAATCCAGTAGACATTTATTAGTAAAGTTGAGTTGCATATCAACTTTAAGTGAAAAACTTTATGTTTACATTTAATCAGTGTTTTCAAATATTTATTTTTGTAGATTTTTTATGTAATTATGTATTTAGTTATTGATATACTTTTTATGCGCAATGCATTTTAATTGAACTATTAACTATACTTTTTTTGTTGTTTGTTCTACATTTAAGCAAAGTGTTGATGTTCAAGGAGTATACATCAGTGGCTTATAATAGTATTAAATATACTTTTCAGAGATAAAACCTCTGCCACATTTTTGGTGACTGCTCCTGGTCCACTACGCTATTGTATTTTAATGTTTGCTGTTAATTGGAGAGCTAAGTACTTGATGTAAAAAGCTTGAGAAACACTAATGTGTATTAAGCTAATATATTGGTTTATACAACAAAAATGTTGACTGCTTTTTGTGGACTCCATCTCTATAACAGTGTTGGCCAGTGTAAGGAGGTTGACCATGCTCCAAGAACACGACAGATCCCAATGTCTCCCTCTGACTTTCTGGACAAACTGATGGGGAGGACCTCTGGATATGATGCCAGAATAAGACCAAATTTTAAAGGTATCACTTAAATCAGCTGATGGTTTTGTGTTTCTTCGCAAAAAAACAGTTTTTATGCGTTGGGGAAAAAACGTCTTCATTTACAGGATATAGCTATCTACATTAAAATATTGCAGGCCATAACATATTTGTGCTATTTTTTTTTTTTGTTTGTTTAAAAAAATGACACAAGTGGAATAAAAACAATAATACCAGCCTGAAGTCTGAAGTCTGCATGTACAGTATTGCTGAAAACAGCAAGGAACACACCACCTAGCGCTCATTTTCCTTCATTCTATTCGGCAGTGTGTATAAACATTAAAAGTGCAAATGTCAATTGCATCTGATTGCCTCCCTAAAAAGTTTAAGCTGATTAAGTATCAAAATAATGATATATGCTATTTGACATCTTGAACCAGTTCACGTCATCACTGCAACATGCATGCATGCTGTAACATGGCACTGTTCATTTTGGACTTGCTTCCTGGTTTATTGTGCTATTAAAATGCCAAATGGCATCATATTATCAGTCTAAGTATTGCAATAGTTCAGATGGCAGATTGACGTTGTCAATAGCTGGCAAATGCAGCAGGCCCATGGTCCATGAAGCAGGCGTGACCGTTTCATTACTCTGTTTTGCATAATGTAGGAAAAACGATTTATGTGCACATGGATATTTATGTCCAAATGATACTCGAAAAATACGAGACTCACAATATTTTGGATGATATTAATTATTATGCATATGAATGAGACAACGCTTGCAACCTTAATAAAATCCAAGATAATGTGACTTGCACTCTAAAATTAACCTAGGAGGCATTCTTTTGGAATGTGGGAAGAAACTGATGTACTGGAGAAAACCCACACTGCCATGAAGAGAACATGCAGACTACAAACTGGAAGGCTGGAAGCCCACATACGAACCCACAATCTCTAAACTGTGCGGCAGTCGGCCAATGCACCTATTAATATCCAAATAGCTTAAATATTTTTCCCCTCTCAAACGTTTTTGAGATTTGGTCGGGGAAAATGTAGATTTTTTTTTCAAAGAAAAATTGCTGAGGATCAGCCCATTAATTAAAAAAAAAATGCAAGATGGTGCTTACAAAAAATGTACAAACCGAGATGCCAATGGAAATACCAACTTCTTGCTAGAGTAAGAACAATAATCTCTGAATTTGTAGAGCAAAAATATGAGAAGCACACCTTTTGCTGAAAAATAGACTGATTTTGTTTGGTGCCATCTTTGCCTGTGACTCCTTGGCCTTACATTACATAATTGTGGACAAGCCCGCACCTGAATGACATTCTTGCAGATTAATTTACTCTAGTTCATCAGACTAGCACCTCAGTGATAACTTTTGAGCTAAATCACAGCAGGTTGCAGGTAATTCCTTTCAAAATAAAAATGGCAAGTTCAATGATAAAATGGGCAGACCATACATCACGTTCATGTACCCAAAAGTAGGACCTTAGGAGAAAGTACTCAGTGAAGCGCCACTCGAGCAGGCCATTGTTTATTCAAATAATTGGGGTTTGTATACTTTATACCATTGGTGCCCAAGTCTGGTCCTCGAGAGCCCCTGCCTGCTTTCCATGTTTCTCTCCTGCAGCGCAGCTGAATCTAATGATCAGCTAATCAGCAAGCTTTGCAGAAGCCTCATAACGATCGTGATCATGAATCAGGTGTGTTAGTGGAGAGAAACATGGAAAACATGCTGGATATTGGCTCTCGAGGACCGAACTTGGTCACCCCTGCTTTATACTAATATATTACAATACGGCCATATAATAATTCTAATTCTCCCTTTACAGGTCCTCCAGTCAATGTCTCCTGTAACATTTTCATCAACAGCTTTGGTTCCATTGCTGAAACCACCATGGTATGTATGTACTACATAATAATGAACATACAGTAAATGTGTGCCCCCATTTATCTACTTGGAACAATACTGGATATACGCAACAAGCAATGTCCGTCCCCAAAAAGTGTTCGACATGGACATGGACGCACGATTGAATACAAGGTAGTCTCCAATTGCCCAGGTCCTATATTCTAAAAAGAGTTGGGTCAAAAGTAACCCAATTATGGATAAAAAATGGACTAGGTTGTTTTATACAAAATTCAAGAAATGGCTCGTTAGAACGGCAAGGGTTTGGGGAACACGAGCATGTTCTCATTTTTTTAATCGGATGAAAAATAACCAGATGAGAGCAGGTTGAAAACTTATGATTTATCAGAAATGAAGAGCGAAAGGCGCCTGAATTTAACATGGAAGAGATAGGTGAGTTGGTCCGACTTGTCCGAGCTAAAAGTGAAAATAACGTTACTAAATGACACCTTAGCCAAATAAAAGTTAGTTTGTCTGAAAGAAGACACTCGTGACTACAAAATGTGAGAATTTGACGTCTAGTGAGAAAAGATTGTGGCCATGGTGACGACTTGAAGTGAAACTTTTGACTTTTGGCAAGAGATTTGTTGCTTCCCGGCACTCTAGCTAATTACCAAACAGAGTGTGTTAAAATGCTATATGACTCACTGACTTTGAACCCGCACAGAGGGGAGAGCTTTCATTCCTTAAAAAAGATTTCGACACTGAGCTAAAGATGGGAAAAATTCCTACAAAATGAGCTAAAATTCGTATCGGTCGGATAACGTATGCGTGCACAGCGTGTCTTGGAAAAAGGTGCTTGATGTGTGATTTTTTCTTTCCATTTCCCATTCATTCCTATGGCACTTTTTGGGGTAGTTTTTGGGGTATTGCGTCGCCATGGTAAGTGGGAATTCCTAGAAAAATAATGCCGCACCGAGTCAGATCGAGCCGCATCGTTTGATACCTCATTTGTCCCGGTGCGATCTACGGTACGGGCCGCATTCTTGCGGAAAAATCCGTGGAAGATTAAATAATAATAACGGCAATAAACCACTGTCCTAGGTAGAATAACAATATGAACTAGAAAAATTCCCGCGGAAATTTTGAATGGGACTGCTGACTCTTTGGTAATGAGCTGAACAGTTTAAAATTTAAACCACTGGAATCGCTCAAGAAATGTGGAATTGCTGACTCTTGCAAGGTGGAAACACGCATGTATGTAGTACTTGTAGACATAGTAGTAGTAGTATAGTAGTAAGTAGTAAGCAAGTACAAACAGAAGTAGTAGTATTAGTAGTACTTGTAGTAATTTTAGTAGTAGTCAATTGGCTAAGATGGCCGCCGACCCGGGTGGGCGAGGGGGAGAGAGTCCTTGCCGTACCTAATTAATTGGCCAAGATGGCCGCCGCCCTGGGCGAGCGTAGTGGCGAGAATCCTGGGCGTACCTAATAAATTGGCCAAGATGGCCGGCGACCCGGGTGGGCAAGGGGGAGAGAGTCCTTGCCGTACCTAATTAATTGGCCAAGATGGCCGCCGCTCTGGGTGGGCAGAGTGGGGATTAATTAGGTACACACCTAATTAATTGGCTAAAATGGCCGCCGCCCTGGGCGAGCGGAGTGGCGGGAATCCTGGGCGTACCTAATAAATTGGCCAAGATGGCCGCCGCCCTGAGCGAGCGTAGTGGCAAGAATCCTGGGTGTACCTAATTAATTGGCCAAGATGGCCGCGGCCCTGGGCGAGCGTAGTGGCGAGAATCCTGGGTGTACCTAATTAATTGGCCAAGATGGCCGCCGCCCTGGGCGAGCGGAGTGGCAAGAATCCTGGGCGTACCTAATCAATTGGCCAAGATGGCCTCCGCCCACCTTGGTGTACCTAATTAATTGGCCAAAATGGCCGCCCCCCTGGGTGGGCAGAGTGGCGATAATCCAGGGTGTACCTAATCAATTGCCAATCCATTACATTTAATAGAAAAAATAAAAATAATAATAATAATGTGTTATTTATTATTTATTTATGTGTTAGTTATCCGCAAGCAGTCCCATAACTAGAAAAATTCCCGCGGAAATTTTGAATGGGACTGCTGACTCTTTGGTAATGAGCTGAACAGTTTAAAATTTAAACCACTGGAATCGCTCAAGAAATGTGGAAGTTAACCATAATCAACATCAACTAAAAGTATCTCACTGTCCCTGAAAACGTATTTAAAAAAATGTAAATGAGCTGAACAGTTTAAAATTTAAATGACTGGAATCGGTAAAGAAATGTGTAAATTAACCATAATCTAAAAATATGTCACTGTCACTTTAAGAGCACATACATTTTTGACTTGGAGCCGTCACGCGCCCCACATTCCATTAAGATTGCATGAGAGAAGCACCCCTTCAACAAAAGCCTCTCACGACTTAACAGTTGAAGATACAGATTCAAGAAATGGCACGTTAGAACGGCAAGGGTTTGGGGAACACGAGCATGTTCTCATTTTCTTAATCGGATAAAAAATGACCAAATGAGAGCAGTTTGAAAACTTATGATTTATCAGAAATGGAGAGAGGAAGGCGCCTGAAATTAACATGTAAAAGACAGGCGAATTAGTCCGACTTCTCTTGCTTAAGGTGAAAATAAAGGTACTAAATGACACCTTAGCCAAATAAAAGGTAGTTTGTCTGAAAGAAGACACTCGTGACTACAAAATGTGAGAATTTGATGTCTAGTGAGCAAAGATTGTGGCCATGGTGACGAGTTGAAGTGACGTCACGCACCCACATTGCATTGAGATTGAATGAGAGACGCACACCTCAAAGAAGAGCCTCTCACGACTTAACGGTTGAAGATACAGATTCAAGAAATGGCTCGTTAGAACGGCAAGGGTTTGGGGAACACGAGCATGTTCTCATTTTCTTAATCGGATAAAAAATGACCAAATGAGAGCAGGTTGAAAACTTATGATTTATCAGAAATGGAGAGAGGAAGGCGCCTGAAATTAACATGGCAGAGATAGGCGAGTTGGTCCGACTTGTCCGAGCTTAAAGGGAAAATAAAGGTACTAAATGACACCTTAGCCAAATAAAAGTTAGTTTGTCTGAAAGAAGACGCTCGTGACTACAAAATGTGAGAATTTGACGTCTAGTGACAAAAGATTGTGGCCATGGTGACGAGTTGAAGTGAAATTTTTTCAAATACATTAATTGGTTCCCGGCACTGGATGGCTAATTAGCCAACAGAGTGTGTGAGAAAGCTAATTCAGTCACTGTCTTTGAACCCGCACAGGGGGGGGAGCTTTCATTCCTTAAAAAAGATTTCGACACTGAGCTAAAGATGGGAAAAATTCCTACAAAATGAGCTAAAATTCGTATCGGTCGGATAACGTATGCGCGCACAGCGTGTCTTGGAAAAAGGTGCTTGATGTGTGATCTTCTCTTCCCTTTTCCCATTCATTCCCAATGGGGAGTTAATTTGGGAGTTTTTTGGGAATAGCGTCGCCATGGTAACTGGGAATTCTTAGAAAAATAATAGCGCAGCGAGTCAGATCGAGCCGCCTCGTTTGATACCTCATTTGTGCCGGTGCGATGTACGGTACGGGCCGCATTTTAGCGGAAAAATCGCTGGAATAATAAATTTAAAAAAAATAAAATAAACCACTGTCCTAGGTAGGATAACAATATGTGCCTGCTTGCAAGCAAGCAGCAGCGACCGCAAGCAGTCCCATAATAACACCAATAAACCACTGTCCTAGGTAGAATAACAATATGTGCCTGCTTGCAAGCAAGCAGTCCCATAATAATAAACCACTGTCCTAGGTAGAATAACAATATGTGCCTGCTTGCAAGCAAGCAGTCCCATAATAACGCCAATAAACCACTGTCCTAGGTAGAATAACAAGCGGCTGCTTGCTCCGCAAGCAGTCCCATAATAATAAACCACTGTCCTAGGTAGAATAACAATATGTGCCTGCTTGCAAGCAGTCCCATAATAACAATATGTGCCTGCTTGCTCCGCAAGCAGTCCCATAATAAACCCATTTCCTAGGTAGAATAACAATATGTGCCTGCTTGCTCCGCCGGAGCAGCAGCAGCTTCCGCAAGCAGTCCCATAATAAACCCCTTTTTCTAGGATAGTAATATGTGCTGCTTGCTACGCTCAGCAGTCCCATAATGACCGACGCCACCAGGGCCGGACAGGGACTCATTTTCAGCCCTGGCACGGTGGCTGATTGGTTAGCACGTCCGCCTCCCAGTGCAGTGGACGTGAGATTGAGTCCGGGCTTCGTACGCCCACATTCCAAAGACATGCATGTCAGGTTAATTGAACTCTCCAAATTGTCCATAGGTGTGATTGTGAGTGTGGGTGGTTGTTCGTCTCTGTGTGCCCTGCGATTGTCTAGCAACCAGTTCAGGGTGTACTGAAGAGGAATAAAATTATTTGCCCTCTTTGCGTGTTCCAAAAATATCAAGACAGATTTAATGAAAGAAAAAAACACCTTTGCAAAAATTATTTAATCTAACAGAGATCTCTGGACATCGTGACAGGCTCCAAACATCACATAACAGGTGGAATTTCAGAGTGCCGAATGTGTCTCTTCCGCGTGTAAAATGGCTTCTTATAGTTAAACAGACCGCCTCTCTTTCATTTGTAGACAAAACATACTCTCTTGGTACTTTTCCGTGAGCGATGGCGAAAACAGAGTCAGGGTCAGGTGTGTGTGTTCGAGACAGATTCTGTTCTCAAGGACCAAATGTGTGTTTTCGCACAGAACACTGAGAAGGAATTTTTTAGACCAAACAATATGTTCCAGCTTAAGGTCAAATTATACTGAGTTCAACACTACCTCACATCTACAAAACATTTCGACATGGTTAATATAAAGAATTAAAATGTTAATAATGTATAACAATGGTTAATATATGAAAATAAAGAATTTAAATGTTAATAATATCTAACAGTACCCCGCCTACTGCTCGAAGCCAGCTCGGATAGGCTCCAGCACCTCCCGCGACCTATATATATATATATATATATATATATATATATAATGGCCTGTAAGAGGAATTGGACTTACAGTTGACTGACAATGATACAATTTAAGATGGCGTGGATACTCTTTTTTTACGGGTTGATTTTAAAACAAGCAAATTTGAAACGAATGTGTGGGCTCCTGCCTCCCCAGTCCCGCCCCTCCAGATGGCCCAGTCCGAGCCTGGATGCCACTATGGTACATTCCATCCCATAACGGTGCACAATGGCACAAACACCCCTTTCTAGATGCAGCCATCTACGTAGATACCAAAAGACAGAAAATGCCACCAATGCCACAGTTAGACTGCGTTTTACAATTGACTTGCACTGGAAATGAAAATGGGGTTTATAATGTGAAATGTGATCGACGGGCTAACGGAAATTATCATAGCTGTTATGGTAATTATTAGGGATGGGACAAGCTCCTGTATATGCGAATTTGTGGGATTAAAACACCACAAGATTTTTCGTCTGCGCAGCAAGAGATCTGAGTGGAAACGTTAGAAATTCGAAAAGTATTAAGCAGTGCTGCGGTCCCCCATCTGTATCCCGGCCGCGCCACCATGCCCCCCCATTTTTTTTTTTTTATGCACCACACACACTCACTGACACGTCTGGGAAGCAGGTGGATCGGCCGAGGCGGGGGGATATCCTTTCCCTCTGCTCCATCTCACCTGCTCCCAATTTTAATGCACCACACACACACACACACACACACACACACACACACACACACACACACACACACACACACACACACACACACACACACTTGTATATACACTGGGTGGGGTCACATCCACGCACATCCACGGTGTAGGGGTAGAGTTCGCTAGTCGGTGAGCTGGCGAACTCAGTAACAGGGTTAGCTTCCCCGTTGGGCCTGGGGTTCGGCGGTGCCACCCGTCTCCCAGTGCTGCTGGGGGTGGGGGTGGGGGGTTGTCTTGGGTTTTGGGGGCCTGTGGGCGGATAGGGCTGGGTTGTGGTGTGTGTGGGTGGTGGGCGTGTGTGTGTGGGGGCAGTGGGCCGATGGGGTGCCTGGCGGGCTTGCCATGCCCCGTTCTGCTGCGTTGGGCCTGGGGTGCGGGCCGTGTTGGGGTGGGGAGCTCTCCTGGCTCCTGGGCTTCTCTCCGGCTGATGGTCCCTGCGGGGTCCGGGGGTTGTGCCTAGGCGCTGCCATGGCCTGGGAGGCCCTGTTGGGTTGTGCTTGCTCTGTCCTGGCCGGGGTCGACAGCTTCCCTCTTGGGTGGAGGTTTTCATGCATGTCAGATCCACCACACCAGAATCTATCGAAATTCAAACACAATCTGCTTCTTCCCTGGTCATTGAATGATGGAGGCTGATGTCTGTGGATCTCACTCTGCATCATCTATCCTTCCTTCCTTCCCTCAGTCTTTCCTTTGGTCTCTTGAGGTCTCCCTAATTTGTTGGAATTTAGATGTTTCTGGGGTTGGTGAAAGATTCTGGTTGGTAACCCGGTGGGTAGTAGGTGATGTCTGGTCGGTGCTGGATTTCACTTTCCTTTCTTTTCTTTGATCCTTCTTCGGGTCTCATGACAACCTCACGACTCTAGCTGGATTCTGAAGCATTCGGTTTAGATGAACGGTATGGGATTTTTAATAGGTTTATTAATTAATGAGTACACACGCACACACATACACACATACTCACGCCGATATACAAAAAAAAAAGAAAAAGAGAAAAAAAAAAAGAGCAATGATGATGACAAGTCGAATCGGTAAGATTAACGAATGAACAATACTGAGCACTCTCTCAGAAAAAAAAGAATATTCAATAGCTGCAGCCTAAAAACTATTCGGCAGAGGAAAGTTCCCAGCTGCAGCTGTTATTGCAGCAGCATTAGTTGAGTTTAGTGCAGTTTGTATTGTAATCCCTGATAATTGATAATGAACTATTCTGGATTGATATGGTCAAACACTTCCTAGAAGTATGTATGATGTTCCAAAAGGAAGAAATAGAGTCATAAACTGTGACCAGAAACAATACTGCACAGAAATAATGACAGAGAGAAACAGAAAGTGATTAAAATGAGAAGCGACAGTCAAGCAGACAGGAATAGCAGATGTGCAGTCAAGACATTTAGTAGCTCTGACAGCAAATACTTTTAGGTGGCATGAACTCACAGCGCACAGACTCAAAGTTGTGTTGTACATCTATATATTGAATACCACCGCATACATCACATATTTGATAGTACCAATGAGTCTGACCTCAAGTACTGTATCACGATAAAATAAATTGTATTGTTTGCAGAAGAAAATTACTGTTTTGGCAGCCAATAAATTACTACAAAATAGGTCAAATTAGTCAAAATCTATATTCTTATAGTTACACTTAAGTGTGTGTGTGTGTGTGTGTGTGTGTGTGTGTGTGTGTGTGTGTGTGTGTGTGTGTGTGTGTGTGTGTGTGTGTGTGTGTTGAGAGGGAGATGGGCAGGGTCAGTGGTTGCTCAGTAATTAGTGCATAATTATCAACCAAAACACTTTTTGGGTTTCTTCAATTTGATCTCAAAATAACAAAATAAAAGTAAACATAGCGACTGCATTAAGTTTGAGAAGGGGCCGAAGGAAGTAAAATCGTATCTTGCCCTTCCGCCTACTTACAAGCCAAACCATTCTCTCTGAAATCTATAAATAATAAATTATAATAGATAAATAAATAAATTGAAAATAATTGAAAATAAATAAATCAAATTTTCTGACATTCTTATCCCATATAAACAAAATCAGCTTTCCAGCCCCGCATGCCCTTAAATGATCATTTAAAGCTGCTTAAATTCCTGAATACTGTATTATTAAATTTTTTTATTTATTCATCAAGACCATTCCAGTTTTACCTCATAAACTGAGATGCACAATGCTGCCAAGACTAGTACGGACATTCAGATGCTTCATATTATGTTCCCCTTGTAAATAATAATGACCTTGTCTACCCATGACATTTTCTAAATATTTCGTAACCCTTTCTACTTCCACATTGCCAATTTCTGTATTGATTTCTGTGTTTATTTTACGATTTCCAAATGGACATATTTTCAATTTCAAAGATATCTCATTTATGTTGAACCACTGTTTTTGTATGCATTTCAATTATAAACGCCTCTAAAAGCTGTTACTGACTAGGTGAGTTGGCATGTTGTCAAACACGTGGCAATTATTGATCGTATCTATTTTTCCTTGTTTTCAACCTGTTCCGGCCCTGCACAAGGCTACATAATGTTATGTTAGTAAGGTACATTAATATTATTGTAAGCCACTTATGACCCCAGATAAATAAAAATTAACGTAAAGTGACAGAGAACAATGTTTGTATAAGAATGTTTACATGACATAGGTTCTCACTTGTATTTTAGCCTTTTTTCCCCCCATTTTTCTTTCCTGCTCCGTCAACCACATTTGCCAAATACACTTTTCAGTTTCTTTGTATGAGAAGAATATGAAACTACAAAATAGGAGTATAGGTCTAGTTGGATTTTTTTTTTTATGTGCTTTGTACATTTGGTGTGCGCTACAGGGGTTAGAGCAGTTGTCAGTTGCTCATGCCGCTTAGATTGAACATTGCTTACATTAGCTAGGGTGGGGGGGTGCCGTGGTTGGGAGAATACATGAGGTAGTGTTAAGGGGGGGTTAGAATATCAGCAATTAAATATTGGCACTTATTATTATGTCAAATTGGGTTGGCGGCATCGGCTGAATGTACCTAAGAAAAGTAGAATAAAATAGTAATATATTCTTTTATTTTATTTTATTTTTTTAAACATGACGGGAACCGAACCTGTGACGTTGCACTTACGAGGTGAACGCTTTAACCCTTATTGCACAAATGAGTGCACATTGAGTTGAGTAAAATTTGTCTTTAGTTCTTACACGATTCACGGCAGCACTGGCAAGTTCCGGGTCACGACAAGATCCATACAAATGGCGGAAAAGGATACGGACCGTCCATTCTTATTCTGCAGTTCTCATTCTGCCAATCACATGAATATGGTGTATATAAGTATTGAGTTAGATTTCTTTTATTTCTAACATTTCTTGAAGGCACTGTCACTGGGGGACATTCCAAAGCACTTTTGTGCAGCTGTCACTCATGATTCCATGCCCCGCTCAGTTGATACCACGTCCCCATGTAAAATTCGAGTCAAAAGTCTGAAACAAAAACAAAAACGTTTTTGAAGCTAAAAAAAACTAAGATCTGAATCTAAAAAGAAAAAATGTGCAATTGAAAAAATAAGACCTCAAATGTCAAAATATATATGGAAGTGAAAAGTGAAAAATAGTGCATCAGGTGATTAATGATTACATGATTTGTAATTAATTAATAAATTTTAATCTCATATCTGCTAAAGGTCCCCAAATGAAGAATTTGAATTCTAGGACAGTACGAGAAATTCTTTTTTTAAACAAGGTACAAATCACTGCATTCTTGTTAATACTCCCGTCTTTGTAGTTGTTATAAATAAACTTGCCATTCAAATGTCCAAATAAGCTTTCCTCACTCTCCTGTGTCGCACTCGCGTCCATGTCTGTTCTCACCCTTCTTTTGACTAGTGGCGCAGGTAGGAAGTGACGTGTCGCTGCAGCCTACGGGTCACTCAAATTTCATACAGTATGCTTGCGCAGATTTCACTTCACATTCATGAAACTTGACTAAATTAATCCACAGGCGTCATTAGCATCCATTAGGCAAGGGTCATTGCCGAGTTGGCCAAAAGGGCAGGCCTATTAGTATTGAAATTAGAAAAGCCACATGCTAGAGCTGATCACACCTGAGTTTGGATGTTAATCCAAAACTGAGACACTTGGAGACAGTTATTGCCTTATTTGCAAATAAATGGTGGGACTAATCCAGCCACTGGGCTGCCCTTTGGGTATTCTATGCAGAAAAGCCAAATGGCTTCGCTGTGGGACTTCTAACGTTAAACGCAGTGATTTGTATCTTGTGTAAAAAATTTTTTTTTTTTTTTTAAATCCATAATGTCCTAGAACTTTAGCAGATATTTGATTAAAATCGATTAATTAATTAATTTCAAATCTGGTAATTAATTAGATTACTAATTGCCTGACAGCACTAGTTTTTACCAAAGCAATCATTAAATTACCAGAGCAATGAAGAGAAGTGAAGAAGCGTGTGCAGGCAGGCTGGAACAGGTGGAGAAAAGTGTCAGGTGTGATGTGTGATAGAGTTTCAGCTAAAATTAAAGGAAAGGTTTATCAAACTGGGGTGAGACCAGCGATGTTGTTTGATCTAGAGAAAGTGCCACTGAGGAAAAGACAGGAGGCAGAGCTAGAGGTGGCAGAGATGAAGATGCTGAGGTTCTCTTTGGAGTGACCAGGATGGATAGAATCAGCAATAAGTACATCAGAGGGACATCACATTTTAGAGGCTTTGAAGTTAAAGTCAGAGAGGCCAGACTGAAATGGTTTGGACATGTCCAGAGGAGAGATGGTGAGTATATTGGCAGAAGGATAGATGAAGGAGTTTCCAAATGCCAGGCAGGAGGAGGTCTAGAGGAAGACCAAAGAGGAAGCTTATGGATGTAGTTAAAGAGGACATGAAGGTAGTTGGTGTGAGAGCAGAGGATGCAGAGGACAGGGTTAGATGGAGGCAACTGATTTGCTGTGTCAACCCCTGAAGGGAAAAGCCGAAAAGAAAAGAAGAATCATTAAATCATATTATTTGTACTTGTTCTCTTTCTTAAAAATAGGTTTAGGGTGATTTTGGCTCACGTCTTTTTTACTTTAATGGCAGCTACTTTCAGGGGTTAAGGAAACTCCTCTGTAAAGTGAGCAAGTGATTATTTGCTACAGAAAACCTATAGCATAATACTCATGTTCGTAAGATGCTCTTGACATTCTTTTATTTATTTTCTTCTGGGTAGTCAATCATAAGTTAGGATTTGTTGAAGAAGACATATTATTGTCTTGGGTTTAGCAACAGATGAGTCCAGTGTATTTATAATACTGTAGCTCTAAGCTGTTGAGTGATTTGAAAACTTGTGAGCGGCATATGGCCAATAAGGGGATAACCGGTTATGAGGGTAAGTAAAAGGGTCAAGGCCAACAGTGAGATTTTGACTTTTTTGTTCATACTTTAAAGCAGTCCAAAGAAAGGAAAACTGAGTAACGTACAGGGTCCATATGTTACTTTAGGATTAAGACCGTTCTCTCCTCTTCACCATCTGTTTTATGATGCATCCACACTACTCGTTTCCTCTTGAGATACAGTAGGAGCCAGTGACATAACCTCATCACATCACTAACACGTTCAAATATGGATTACTGCCATAAGAGAAGGTACATTTTTAGCCGCAATAAAATTTGGCATTTTAATTTGATTAGAAATTAAATCAAGTCAATGCTACAATTTTAAGTAATCATAAAAAACGAGAGTACCTTTTTAGTGACAATTTTTGTGGAACACTTTTTGACCCTGAACGTGGAGACAAAAACAAGGGTGGCGATTTAAGGTTAATATTAAATATCTAATGTAAGTCACACATGCACATGCAAACATGCACACACCGAAGGCTTAGAGCCAGGTTTGGTCTGCACACGCTATCTATGTTAAACAGATTTACTGCTGTTAGACTCTCTTTTTTCAATTGCTCACGCAATCCCTCTTAATCCAGTCTATGTGTGTGCGAGCAGAGCACACAGGGAGAAATTACAATGTTACAGGTTTGTCTGTAGAGAAGAACAGTTTAAGTAAAAACATGTACACATTTGTTGATTTGTTGCTCACAGTAACTGCAGTCTGTCTATTCAGTGGTGATGTAAGGTAACATTCATATTTCTTCATTTTGGCTACCACCAAAAATTGTCAGTGCTACAATTAATAACGGAAGTTATAAGGAAATATTGTATGTAGATGTGAACACATCTGTTGAAAAAAGAAAACTATAAATATATAAATATATGGACAGTCACTCATTTAAGATTACAGTTTGATAGGAAAATAATAACTGGTATTATTTTACACACAAATTATATTAGAATAAGTTGCTAAAGCAATTTAATTGTACAGAACTGGCACCAAATATCATTTTACAAACTATAGGCCCATTTCACTACTTCCACAATTCTCAAAAATATTCAAAAAACAGTTCAACAAAAGGGTAGATTTGTATTTAGTTAAGTAAAAGTTTACTATCAGAATTTTCTTTTCATATAGTTTTAAAGAAAATTTAAGAAAAATGTAAACAAAAAGTTTTAAAGAAAGATTTAGAGGTAATTGATCAACAACACATGCAATTAGAGAAACAATTGAAATAATAACAGATGCAAGAGACAATAAAGAAACATGTAAATTTATTCATTGTCTTAAACAAAAACATTTGACACCATTAATCATGGCATGTTACTAAATTATCCCAAATTGGTATTGGGGCATTGTATGGGAGTGGATTAAAAGTTATTTAGATATGTAAGCAATAATGTGCTAATTTGCAATCACTGCTCATCATTCTTGAATATTACTTGTGGTGTCCCCCAGGGTTCGTTATTGGGGCCCAAATTATTAATTATATACATCAATGACATGTGCAATGTGTTAGAAACAATGAATTTGGTACCTTTTGCTGCTGATACAAGTATTTTTTGTTCAGATGCTGATCTAATTCTAAGTCCATGACGGCAAACAGTAGACAAGGTATTGAACATGCTTAAAATGCAAAATTTATATTATTTGTAAACCACATGACAGGCACTGATTCACATAAAAATAAATGTGGTTAAAATTAGACAAAATTAATTTTGTCAGGGTCATAATTGATTAGAAAATTAACTAAAAACACATATTGGGCATGTCCAATCCAAAAAAGCAAACAAATATTGCAGTCATTAACAATGCCAAGGACAGTTTTGAATATAACTAACTCCATACGCTGTACTGTTCCCTAGTTTTACCATATTTACAATATTCTGCTGAAGTCTGGAGAAACAACTACAAAGCCTTCTACAAAAAAGAGCCGTTTGTGTGTTTTGTATCTCTCTCTCTATCTCTCTATGTCTCATTGACTCTCAATAAAATCCAACTCCCTTTGAGACCAAATTGAATATCATTAGTCATTACCAATTATTAGATTCCTCAGCGATACTCATTACGTACCACCTGTCATCAAAGATCACATCTCATTAACTTTCTGCATCACTGATAATTAACAAACTGTTACATTGTGATGGAATCACATTCACATCAAATGTCTGAAGATAAATCTGCAAAATTGAATTACAGAGAGTGGAAACATTTTAATGAAGCAGATCAGAGTACAGCTCTGTAAACGGAAATGGCGTGCAAGAACATTACAATCCAATTGTTCAAATTACAAAATAGTATTGTACATGTAGATGAAACTGACATGTTTAATTGTGCAAAATTATCATTCTCAATCAAAGAGTATCTGCAAAAAATATTTTTAAGTGAAGCTACTTACAGCCCAATTTACAAAAGTTTTGCCTGTGTAAAAACAGTAACCTTGCTAGCAAGCTGAATTCTCACAGTATTTGTTACATACATCATACATCTTGTATTGCTCCCAATGATACATTCGCAAATCAGGCGTTGTTTAGAGCGGGATATGCAGCTGTGACGAAACCAGGAAGCGCTGATGCCGGGGGAAACAAACCTAACATAGAGGAATGGACGCTGCAATTAATTCTGTTCTCGCAGAATTAACAGCGAGAAGCGTTTCGTGCATTTTTAGCTGGTAAAGATGTTCGTGCTTTTTTTTTCTTTCCCAAAACGAGACTGAAGACATTTTCATCCGTTGCCGTGATTGGTCAAAACAAACGTGCATAAGATGCTGCATCGTCCAAATTAGCTCAAAGTATTGTACAGCAAGTCCCTCCTTTCCCAAACGTATCTGCTGAGTGAAGTTCCAGATTGATCATGTGAAGAACTCCCTTGAGTGAATCACAATTATCAATCTACAAAAACAGGTGCAAATTTGAATGCGCACCCAAACAGATGGAAGCTAATCTACTAACAGTGTGAACCCACAATTGTGCCTGCCAAATGCAGTAAATTGCCATGCAATCCATTTTGTACATGCAAACAGATTAATTTAGCTCTCACACTTTGGTTTGTGTAACTTGAGATAAATTGTGATAGTGGAATGTGTGTCTTTAAAGGTGCATTGTGCCATTTAAAAAGGTAATGTTCTTTTTCTACATCATGCATGCTCCACCAATGCCCAGATGAGTACAAAGAGCCTTGACTGCATCTATCAGCTTTTATCTTCCCTTTATAGTATTGTGCGGACCCTGCACACTCCAGTTTCTTTGCGGAGGGTGCATACTCGCATGCGCACCATGAACGAGCCTGACACAGATGCTGCAGTTACGCTTTGGGCCAGAGTTGGCAGTCGCGAGTAAAAAAGTGACATGTCTGAAATGCAGGGGCAAACAGCACCTCTTGGCGTAACCAAGACAAAGCACAGGCAACAAGGATATTGGATATTTTCCGCTTTTGTAAACATTTTTAAAACACCAGAAACAAAATTGGTCATGACATATCGATTCAGGAATGCAGTTTTGGAGATTTCTGAATAAGTGCTGACTTGGAGCCAGTCACGAATTACAAAACTACTTTCCTTGTGTCTAGGTCAGCGTATTGTGACAATTGTCTAATGTCTATCCAAAAGCAGTTTTTTAGGTGTGCTAAGTTTGAAATGCAAAGTTATGCTTGATGGGCACTCAGGACGAGTTAAATCAAACAAAAACGTGTCTTTTATGCTGTTCTGGGCTTCATTAAAATTATTGGAGCGATATATTTCTTTTATGTAACTCAGTCATATGTTTGTCTTCTACTAACACTTGAACTTCATTTTGTGCTTGCACTGCTCTCCCAAATGTTCTATGATAAAAACCATTAGAGCGACCTTTACATCTGTTGTTAAAAGGGCGTGCCTTCTCAGAGTGAACACGCAATTTAGTGCCTGTTATTTTGGATCACAGCAAGTCAGGGCCCTGGACTCATGAATTAGAGGCGCTGCTTGTCTTTACTTCATGTTGGAAATTTGTGTAACTGATCAGTTCAGTACAACAAACAGCACAAGTTAGTGACATGCGGATCGTAAAAATAATAATAAGGGATGTTAGATGCCATTTTGTTTTTCAGACCGATACCAGTACGAGTACTCAACTCAAGTAGTTACCAATACCACTACTACTTTTGATACATAAAATAAAAACAATGACAACATTTTAAAGAAAGACCTATATATTCCAATATAGCATTTTTCCTTAATTAAATTTTGTATTATTTGTATTTCTAATTCCTGATCATAAAATACTGATACCTGGCATCTCTAATAATAATAATGAGAAGAGAAGTTTTTAGAACTTATATAGCGCTGTTCACAATACTCAGTTGATTTAAAGAAAATAAATATTGCTGCATTTTCTTTTTCTTTTTTTTCTTTGGGGAGAGCTCAGTATTGATCATTTGACATGTCATCATCATTGTTCTCCCTTTTTTTTTTCTTTTTTTTAATCTTTTTTTCTTTTTTGGTATGTGTGTGTGCGTGTGTGTGTGTGTGCGTGCGTGCGTGCGTGCGTGCGTGCGTGCGTGCGTGCGTACGTGTAAAAAAAAAAAAAGAATTCCCATACCGTTCACCTAAACCGAACACTTCAAAATCCAGCCAGAGTCGTGGGGCCGCCAGGAGACCCGAAGAGGGACCAAAGAAAAGAAAGAAAAGCGAAGCCCAGCACCGACCAGACACCACCCACCGGGCCACTAACCAGAGTCCTTCACCAACCCCACAGACATCTAAATTCCAACAAATCAGGGAGACCTCAAGGGCCCGAAGGAGAAACTGAGGAAAGGTAGAAAGGACAGACGAAGTAGAGTGAGATCCACAGACACCCGCCTCCACCGAATCAATGACCTGAGGGAGAAACAAATTGTGTCTGAGTTTCGATAGATGCTGGTGTGGTGGATCTGGCATGCATGAAAATCTCCACCAAAGAGGGGAGCCGTCGACCCCCGCCAGGACAGAGCAAGCGCAACACCTCAGGGCCCCCCAGGCCGCGGCAGCGCCAAAGGACGACCCCCGGGCCCCGCAGGGGCCACCGGCCGGAGAGCAAACCCAGGACCAGGAGCGCCCCCCACCCCAACGCGGCCCGCGCCCCCAACCCAACGCAGCAGGACGGGGCACTGCAGGCCCACCAGGCACCCCACCGGCCCACAACCCCCACTCCCCCCACGACCCCCCCCCCCCGCCATCCACCCCAACCCAGCCCCAACCGCCCCCAGGTCCCCAAATCCCCAGACACCCCCCACCCCGGCACCCCCACCACCACCACCCCCCAACCAAGCCGCCCCCGCCCCCACCACCACCCACCGACAGCCCCCGACCCCCAGACCCCGGGGACACACCGCACCCAGGCATCTGCGCCGAAGAGGGGCCGGGCAGCGGAGCGGAGAGGGCACCCGCGCCCACCCCACCCCCCCACCACGCGGAGGGACGGAACACCAGGGGCAGAAGGGGAGATGGGGGCACCGGAGGACGGGCGGCATCCCCGAACCCCAGCACAGGTGACCGCAGCACTGCTCCATGCTGCGGCCCGCCCCAACCGATGCCCCCAGTTGTGTGGTGCATTAAAATTGGAGGGGAGCTGCAGGGCGGAGACGGTGTCTCCACCCTACCCCACTCCCCCCCAAAGTGTGTTATGTGCCCTAAAATGTATTGTGCAAAACTAGTGCAGTGAGTTAAGAGGAGCGACCAGCTGGGCCCCCCCCAACCAGGCGGGGGGGGGCGCATCCGCCCACCAAGAGCCCACCCACCCCACCGGGACCCCGGCGGGGCTCGCCCCCCGGATGCCGGGGCCCGCCCGAAGTGCCCAGAGGTCCACCGGAGCGGGGCGGGCACAACACCGATCCCGCCCACTCTCCCGGCCCCCGGAGCGCCGAGACCCGGGCCACGGATGGAACCCCCGGCCTAGGGGAGGGGGAGGAGGGCGGACAGGGGAGGGGGAGGGGACGGGGGAAGGAGACGACAGGAAGGGCAGGAGGCAGCGGCAGGGCCGCAGAGAGAGGGGGAGAGGAGGAGGAAGGGCGACGAGGGAGAAGGGACAGGGAGGCGGAGGACGGGCGGGGAGAGGCGAAGAGGGAGAGGAAGGGGGAGGGGAGAGGGAACCATGGGGCACCCCGGTGGCCCACAGGCCCCGACCCGCGTCGCCGGGCCCAGAGCGACGGACCGCGCCGGGGCGGCGCCGCCCCGAACACCAGGGAGAGCCCCGCAACACAGCACCCCCACGAGACCCAGGGAACGACCAAGACGCAGCCGCCACCCAGCAGCCAACAGAGGGGCAGACCCGCCCACGCCCAGCAAGGGGGGGACAGCACCTGTAGAGTTAGTCCCCTGGCATGCAGTGAATCCGAACATTAGCCCTTAGTGCCCATTGGAGGTGAATCTGCTCGATCCTGTTGGCAGCAACTGGGTTCCTGACTATAAAAATACAACCATTAGTTACAAACTGTCAAATGCAGAGACATCAATGTAAGTTATCACGATGTGGTGGCTCTCGCTAACAGGCGATATTATATATATTCTATATACGTAGACCATATTTCTATGAATTTTGATATTTGTTTTTTATTTGAGGCCGATATTTTTTCCATTAAAATGTGATTTATGAGGAGGTTAGACCATTGGTCGATATTCAGAGTTTGTTTATTTTTCCAGTTAACAAGAATTGTTTTTTTTGCGATAGTAAGGGCTACAAGTGTAGATTGAAATTGTTTGTGTGGTAAGTCAGTTGTTGTTAGGTCACCTAGCAAACACAAGTTTGGAGATAAAGGTATCCTATAGTCCAAGATAGCGGAAAGTTTTTCTAAGACTTTAGTCCAGAAATACATAACCGGACTGCATAACCATAAAGCATGAAAATAAGTGTCTGTAGTGTTTTGTAAACACTGGAGACAAATGTCGGAGTCGGAGAGTCCCATTTTCTTCATCATATATTGAGTAATGTATGTTCTATGGATAATTTTATATTGGATAAGTTGTAAATTTGTGTGTTTTGTCATTTTAAATGCATTTTCACAAACTTGAATCCAAAAGTCAGATTCCGGAGCTATAGACAAGTCTGTCTCCCATTTCGAGAAGGGTAAAGACATTTTATCCGTATATGAAAGTAACTTATATATTTTTGAAAGTTTTTTTGTTGTTGTCGGAGAAAGCTTGGTAATATCTTCAGCTAAACCAGGCGGTTGGAGTGTACCCTGAAGTGTTGGAATTTGTTTCTTTATCATATTTTTAACTTGCAGATAATGTAAAAAAATTCCCTTTGTTATTTTGTATTTTTGGAGCAAGGATGTATATGATATAAACATATTATCTGAGAAGAGATGGTGGAGCTGTGTAATTCCTTTCTGCTCCCACACACCTAAATAAAACGATTGGTTGTTAATTCGAAAGTCAGGGTTATGCCATAGGGGAGAAAGCCCACAGGGCTCCACTTGGGCTTTTGTAATTTCTAATGCCTTCCACCAAGCAGTCAGGGTGGCGGAAATCATTGGGTTTTTAAAACAATTATGTCGCTTAATTGATGTTGTAATAAAGAGTAAATCTAGAAGTCTGAGGTTATTACAATCCTTCTGTTCTAGTTCCAGCCAACAGTTAGTATCTCTGTTGGGTTGCGCCCATAGAACGATATATTGTAGCTGGTTAGCTATATAGTAGTACATAAAATTTGGTGCCTCTAGACCACCTTTGGATTTACTTTTCTGAAGAGTACATAGACTAATCTTTGCTTTTTTTTTATTCCAGTAAAATTTTGTAACGGCTGAGTCCAACAACTGGAACCAGTTAGCCGTAGGTTTAAATGGAATCATTGAGAAAAAATAGTTTATTTTAGGTAAAACTTTCATTTTAACGGTGGCTATTCGTCCTATTAAAGAAATAGGAAGATTATTCCAGCATTCCAAGTCACTATGAATGTTATCCAGAAGTGGAGAAAAGTTTAAATGAATTAAATCAGTTAATTTAGGTGAGATTTTTATGCCTAAGTATTTTAAATTACCTATAGAAAATGAGTAGTGTGGGTCCTGGCTTGCAGGGTTCCATAAATTTTCTGTAATAGGTAGAAGTGTTGATTTTGTCCAGTTAATAGAATAATCTGACAACTGTGAGAATTTAGTTATTAAGTTAAATACTTCCCCTAACGAAATCGCCAGGTTTTCTAAATAAAGTAAAATATCATCGGCATATAGATTAATTTTATGTTCTGTTACCCCAGAGTGAATTCCTTGAATCCTTCTTTCCTGGCATATGGCTAATGCAAGTGGCTCAATAAATATTGCAAATAATAAAGGGGACAGTGGGCATCCCTGTCTTGTGCCTCTCTGTAAAATAAAGCTCTTAGATATAATCCCATTAGTAGTAACTGTAGCTTTGGGAGAATCATATAATACTGACACCCAGTGGATAAATGATTTCCCAAAGCCAAATTTATTTAAAACAGCAAAGAGGAAGGACCAGTTAACTTTGTCGAAAGCTTTTTCTGCATCCAATGATATAATAACTGCCTTTTTATCATGCCGCTGTGACATGCTAATAAGGTTAAAGAGCCTCCTAATATTATTAGTAGAGTGACGACCTTTAATAAAGCCTGTTTGGTCGCTATGAATAATTGTCGAGATTACTGTTTCTAGTCTAGATGTGAAAGCCTTAGTAATAATTTTAATATCAGTGTTAATTAGTGAAATCGGACGGTAACTTGATGGAAGGGTGGGGTCTTTTTCTGGCTTTAATAAAAGTTTAATTGCTGCTGTATTCATGTGTGGACGTATGTAACCATTAGTTTTGATTTCTGTTACTACTCTTAAGAATAGCGGAGCAAGCATTAACCAGTAGTGCTTAAAAAATATAGCCGGATAACCATCTGGGCCAGGTGCCTTGCCATTAGGCATACTATCTAGAGCACTGTACAACTCGTTTATAGTAAGTGGCGCTTCTAACATATCTTTATATTCAGTAGTTAGCTGAGGCATATTTAAGCTACTGAGGAATGCCTCAATATGTTCAGGGTTAGGCTTGTTAGTTTCTGAGTATAGGTTGCGATAATAGTTATAAAAAATTTGATTAATTTCTTCTGGTGATTGTGTACATTCACCAGTTGTCCCTTTGATAGCCGTTATAAGAGATTTTTCCCGATTGCGTTGAAGTTGGTTTGCAAGAAATTTACCTGATTTGTTATTATATTCAAAGTTGTTGTATCTCAATTGTTGTATTATAAACTCTGTTTTTTTAGTTAGCATATCGTCTAACTGTATTTTTGTATTTTGTAAGTCAGTCCATATTTGGTCATTTGGGTTTATTGCGTACTCATCCGTCAGTTGTTTAATTTTATCTTCCAAGTCATTTTCTAATTTTTGATCGTGTTTCTTTTTTTAAGATGAATATGATATAATTTTAACTCTAATTACTGCTTTCCCAGCTTCCCAGAGAAGAGATAGCGATAGGCCTGGAGAGTCATTTATTTCCAAAAAGTCTGCCCACTCTTTCCTTATAATTTTATCAAACTCTACATCGTTTAGCAGTGAGATGTTAAAACGCCATGTTGGTGGTGATTTAAAGGTATAATCAACTTGTAGGGAAAGTGAGACTGGTGCATGGTCGCTAATAATGATAGGATGTATTTTTGTAACAGTTTTATCAGCAATAGAGTTATTTGTAAGAAAATAATCAATTCTTGAAAAAGACCGGTGCACAGCGGAAAATAAGGTAAATTCCTTCTTATTTGGGTTTTTAAGTCTCCAGCTGTCGACGAGGCCAAAATCATCCATATATTCCCCTATTACTTTAGTAGATTGTAATCGCCTTATACATGTTGTGTTATTAGAACGGTCTATTAATGGATTTAAGACTGTGTTAAAGTCTCCTCCAATAATAATAGTAGAGTTCGCTGCTAAATCAAACAGCTGAGAGAAAAATTCATGGAAAAAGGCCGGATCATCATTATTAGGGGCATATAAATTGCCAAATGTATATATTTTATTAAATATAGTTACCTGAATAATAATGTATCGGCCCTCTGGGTCTGTTATTGTATTATTTAGAGTAAAGAGTAAATTCTTATGTATGAGTATACAGACTCCTCTTTGTCTGCTGTTATAAGGGGCAAATTCTTATCAATAAGTAATTTTTCTTCAGATTTTTGTAGGTGGGTTTCTTGCAGGAGGCAAATATCTGCTTTTAATTTTAAGAGATGGTCTAAAGTTTTTATTCTTTTTGCCTGTGAGCGAGCGCCACAAACATTCCAGGAAACCAGAACTAATTTATGCATACAAACAATATAGGCTCAGTCCTGTGTATATATCTGCATAGACCATTTGTCAATACTGGCATGTTATAGGATAGAATCGAAGTAGTTAGGTGATTTATATAATTTGTGTAAAATATGAGGAAATGTGTAAGTAAATATAACAGTGAAAAAACGGGTAGGGATGTGAAAGTGAAGGAAGTTAGTGGGGAATTAAACAACATTAAAATACACCAGTAACTGGTAACCCAAGCGAGATTTTTTTTTTTGTTTAAATCTACTTTTAGATATAGTTATGTATTATTATATTTATAATATAGCCTAAACATAATGAGTATTCATATTTTAGGTTTTATAACCACATATACAGTATATGTATATGTATACATCTAATAATCAAACAAAGTTTAGTTCCATCAATGCCAATTAGAACAGCCAGGGAGTGGAGTTGGGGTTCCGGAATAGTTGGCCATCGATGTATAGTTTATCAACGACCATCATAGTCCGTTTACCCTCCTGCCTATTTTGTTTCATTATAGGAAACAGTACCTTTCGCCGCTCATTAATCTCTCTAGGGAATTGGTCATTCATTCCAAATGAGGTCCCTTTAAGCTCCCGTCCTTTACTTTTAACAAATACTTTCTGTTTAAAATGCTCAAATTTGGCGATAATAGGACGGGGTCTGTTGCCCCTACGGGCTCCAAGCCGATGTACCCGGTGAAAAGAGATGTTATTTACCGTCTCCTGAGGAATTTTTAACGACGTCGTCATAATTTTTTTTATCTCAACCTCTGGATTGTCAGAGGTATTCTCGGATATACCATTTTCTGATGTCATGTGTTTGTGATGTCATATGCTCATTCTCCAGAATGAACTCATGTTTTTTCTTGTGCATTTAGGACTATCGCGTGAACATCTTCCTTCGTCAACAGTGGAATGATCCCAGGCTCGCCTATGCAGAATATCCAGATGACTCTTTGGACTTGGACCCCTCTATGTTAGACTCCATTTGGAAACCAGATCTGTTCTTCGCCAATGAAAAGGGTGCACACTTCCACGAAGTCACCACAGACAATAAGTTGCTGAGGATATTTAAGAATGGAAATGTTTTATATTCTATAAGGTGAGTTCCAGTGTGACTGTATTAAAAAATAATAAAATAAAAGCTGAGAAACGATCCAGCAAGACCGCCAACAACCTTTCGTACAATGTATAAACTAAAATACAATGCTAAAAACAATAAATATAAATTACACAGAGTAACAAATATGAAAATCACCAAATTTTGGCAATTGGAAAGTTCAACCAAGCTAGATGTTATCAGAGCTGGAGAGCAAAACTGTCGCTACATGAGCCCGTCATTGACGGATGACCAGCTTTCGGTGAGCGCTTCCGCATTTTTAGCAAGGGCTTTAAGACACGCAGCCTCAAAAAAATACACGAACTGTGAACCGACTTAAGCAGGTTTAAGTGCATCAATCCAGGTCAGTACAGATGGTTCCTCTCAATCCGAGTATTTTTATGAGGCTTCACGTCATAAAAGCACTCGCTGAATTATGCTAACATGAGTTTTGAGTACTGGTATAAAATATTTAATTATATTGCAGCGGTCAAGTTGAAATGTATCCCAGATACAGTATATACACAACAACACACCACAATTCATATTATTATTATTCCAAGGCACTTGACTTATTTTTTTTATAATCAGGAACTAGAAATTGGAAGAATAGAAAATTGCCATTAATTTCATGCAATTTTAAGTTTTATTGCTTTATGCTATATTGAGATATATAGCTTTTCTTTTCTTTTTCATTGTTTTTTGGGAAAATGTATGTATCAAAAGTACTTGTGGTATCGGTAGTGATTATTCAAGAGTTGAATACTGGTCTGAAAAAATAGTGTCATCGAACCTCTCTACATATTATATTCGAGACTTTATTATAGTCGAGAAATTACAGTACTCTCCCAAAAGTCCAACGACCCAGTCTGACTCTGGAAAGTCAAAGGCTAAGGGAGTTAACCCCAACAGAAAACCAGGAGTGTAGCCCCTCAGGCTCAATCACGGCTTGGCACTGGATCCGACTTTTCGAGAAGAGAGAGGGAGGTTGATCCTGCGCAAGTCTCCCTCAGTATAATCCAAGTCACGCAAAAGTCATGACATTCAGTCCCCATAGACCTGCAGCGATGGGGGCATGGTGAAGAGGCAGGAAAGGATCCACTGGAAGCTGTAGCGTAGCCACAAACCTGCACACAGACGGCTCAGGGCATAGGGTTGCTCCACACTGGAATGAAGCAGCAGTGTATTTCGGCCGGCCACTGAGTGACCAAGCAGTCCTCTTTAGGATCGCTCTACTTGCCTCCCAGAATGGGGCTAGAAAAGGTGCCCTGAACATAGTCTACTTTATTACACCCTGGCCAGCATACCACACACAGCAGACTAGTGAGAATGTTAGATTCAGGAACAAAAGGCAAAGGTTTCTAGTGCCATTAATGAAGCACCCTCTTACATGGGCCCGAGCTATGGACTAGGATTCTCTGCCCTGATTGGTCACATCAGATCTATTCGAACACACCGCCCAAGCCCCACCAGCAACTAAATGAGAAGTAATGGGCATTGTTGATTACAAAGGACGAACAGTACAATACGACAGACAGTACTCAAATACGTACCTTTGCCGTTCTAAAGCCAGTGACTGTTATTTAAAGGGGAAGTCAACCTTGAACATTTCTTGACAATAATATGTTATGTAACCTTACTAGTCTAAACATGACATTCTGATTAATATTATGTTTGTGAGTTATGCAGCAAAATCCAACCGTTTCTATCCATCTCAGCTAGGGGGCAGCCATTTTGCCATTTGCTGTCAACTGAAGATGACATCACAGTTGCTCAGGGGGCTCAGGCAACGACCAATCACAGCTCACCTGTTTTCTGAAGCCGAGCTGTGATTGATTGTTACCTGAGCAACCATGATGTCATTTTCACTCTACAGCAAGTGGCAGAATGGCTCGAATATGAATAATGGCTTTTGATATTGATAAAAACGGCTGGATCTTGCTGCTTAACTCATTATCCACTAACTCAATATCAACCAAAATACCGTAATTAGACTAGTCGGGCTGCATAGAACATATTGTCAAGATTTCTTTCTAGGATTGACTTCCTCTTTAAGATGATTATTTCCAACAGCTTATGCCGTTTATATGTATGTCACATTAAATGCTCAAAGCTGCAAATGTGCTTTTTTTTTTTTTTTTTTTTTTCGTGTTCAACCAAATCACTACGAGTGGAGAAACTACTAGTGGAGATGACACTATGTTGATAAAGCCTATCATCTCCTCTAACATCTTGTTGAATTTTTCAGTGTTTTAGGTTGAATAATTCGGGTTGACTAGTTTCACATTATTTTATATTTCTGTAGCAGCAAATATTCAGGCAATAATACCTCTTCTGAAGGATCAATATTGTTTATTCTCACCAACTGTCCTTTAAAACAGAATTAAAAATGTTCTAGAATCAATCGATGGGGAGCCATGGCCTACTTCAGGGTTCACCAATTCCCGTTCTCTAAGTCCAGGTTTTAGATGTTTCCGCCCACTAGTACACCTGATTCACATAATCAGCTCATCAGCATGTCTGATAACGATCCTGATCTTTAGTATCAGGTGTGTTGGTAGGCGGAAACATCTAAAACCTGCAGGACTTCGGACCTCAAGTAACGGAATTGGTGAACTCTGGCCTACGTCATATTAAAGTGACGTCTCTGTTGTTATAATGCAGAATTCCAGCCAAAAGGGTGACTAAAGCAACACATTGCTGCTTTAAAAAGGGTTCGTACATGTTTTCCATGGCCAAATTCAAGCACTTTCAAGAAAAAAATTTCAGGTTTTCCAGTGCCATTCAAAAAGTGAAAACCAGTGTGTGGAGCAATTTTAAAATTGTTTACCGATACCTAATGAATATATAATTTATCAGCTGGACCTAAGCCTACTGTTCAAATATTTAGGCTACAAACTTCTGTTTTTAATTTGAGTCTGGCTTGTCTGCATTTGCCATAGAAGTGCCATGTATCCATGCATTTATCACGGCTACCGGGGTGCTGGCTTTTCTGTGCTTGTCTCCTACCTTTAGGGCATGCGACACTCAATAGGATCTGTGTGAAAACTCGCCTACTAACTTTGTTTCTGCGGCGTGTCCGCTCCCGCTAATAAGCTTAATAATAATAATAATATGCTACACAAGTAGACCGCACCAAACATATTAATACACCCACATATACCATTACACCCCTAGTGTTTACCTTAGGCATATTATGCCCTAATATCAACTGAGCTTAGATTTTTAGTTGAGGGAAGGTCTTAACATTATAATGTATCATTCACACACCTTCATTTTATTCCCTTTCGTAAACCATAACAACTGTCCGTAATTAACATGTAATCTAGCGCTGATAGACATCTCGCAGTTTAGGTCTAGCGTGTACCAAAAAGTTAGCAAACAAATCCTAGCTAACATTAGTTCAAATGTAGTGCTTGTAATCTCTGTGACTTACTTTTTATGACTCGAGAGAGCCGACTCTCCCTGTGTGTGCAGTGCACGCTAACTGCGGTCGCTTTAGCATGACATCACTGGCAAGGTGAGGACGGGCTCTCAGGTAGTGGCAGTGGCAGTGGCAGTGGCAGTGGAAGTGGAAGTGGAAGTGGAAGTGGAAGTGGAAGTGGAAGTGGAAGTGGAAGTGGAAGTGGAAGTGGAGACGCACTGCTTTTTGGTGCGGTGCGGTGCCGAGCCGGGTAAATACGGTCGGTGGAAACAAGGCTTTATTAGGTGGGTAATTGGAGACAGGTGGATGCAATCAGGAACTGAGCTGCGCAGGAGGAAGGGCAAGTGACCTGAAGTGAGAGTGGTGGTTAGTTCTTTCAAAATAAAACCGGAAATTGATGGACAAAATCAGAGCAGCACAGGCCCGCTTACTGTGCAAAAAGATGGATTTCCTTTTTGCATACATTGCAGCAGGCTACACATAGATTTGGTTATGTTTTTTTTTTATGTCTTACACATTTGAGAACTATTTTAGTATGTGGAAAAATGGCATAATGTTTTACCCTACGAAAAAGTAGCATAACGTTACTACAGAGACTGTTGTAGCGTTAGTTTGGCATTGTTTAGGCAGTGGTTATTTTGCCGTAACCGGCAACTCTCCTGCGACGTTATTTTGCCGTGAATGTCTCTGATTTGCCGTGAGTGTTTTTCTCGTTAAGACCACTTAGCGGCCGGGCACCATCACAAAGTCACGTCAACTAGATGGCGAGTTGCCAGTCAAGGCAAAATAACCACCGCGGATTGTATCATGGCCAAACAATATGCGACCACTTCAGTATTATCCAAACACCTTTTGCTTTATCATATCTGACTTCTTGTAACCAAACAACCTCCACACGACAAATGCGCTTCCCACTTTAGGCACCGATTCACCAATAATATGGTAGAAGGTATGATTTCACATTTGCAGTTGTGCCACACACCAATGGGACCAATCCATTATGACCCAGCTGACCCATCCCCCATTTTTGTTAATGGCGATTGTGTGGAAAGAGTGCACAATTTAAAATTTCTTGGCACACATCGCAGACACCCTTTCCTGGACTACAAATATTACAGCCATTATCAGGAAGCCCCGGCATTATCTTCATTTTCTTAGGATTTTAAAAATAAACAACCTCTGTAAGAGGCTGCTGGTGGCCTTTTACCTTTCTGCCGTTGAAAGCACTTTAACATACTGCATCACTTCATGGTATGCAGGCTGCACAACTAAGTATCACTGCAAAAAGTTGTAAGGAACTTCTGCCCTCAGTGAGCCCTACAGATCAATCGGATCCCACACCACCTGATTCACAAATAGTTTTTTTTCCCAAAAGCCGTTAACTCCCTAAATCACCAACATACACCATAGTTATGTGTTTCATTAATTTTTATTGCAAGTATTGATATGATATGATTTTTTTTTTTTTTACTGCATTGATATTATGTCAAGATAGTTGTTTGTAGTTTTTATGCTTGCACGTGCACTTTCGTTGTATATTTTATGCAATGAAAATAAAAGTATCTATCTATCTATCTATCTATCTAGCTATCTATGTTTAAACAAGTTGCAAATCCAGCTCTGAACAAAACAGTCCTTCGAGAAATGCTGTCAGTACACGTCTTCCAAAAGTAAAATTAATCCACTGTCTTCTGAAAGACTCGGAAATATAAAAAAGACCGATACGCTCATTTGTGCTTTGTGCAGCCAGAAAGAAAGCAACCCCTTCTTCCCGATCGTTGTTTCACCATTGTTCTCCACGGCGCATATGCGGTCAGGGGAAAAAAAGGAGCAGCCAGCTTCTCGAATTTCTGTGGGTGTGACAAACCTTTACCAGAGGTGGTGCCACTAACCCCAGGGGGCGGGGTTGAGTGCTTTTCCGTGTCTTGTTGACGTCACCATGTCACGGAAGTTTAATCTGCAGGTTTGAAGCACACATTTTAGAAAGGAGGAGAAAGCTAAAGTCACGTACTGACTTTTTTCATACCTGGTTGGATTGTAGACAGGCCGGGGATGCATATTATTGATAGAAAACCCCAATAAAGTGCATTTTCTTACTATGGGACCTTTAAAATCCTAGCATTTTCAAAGTTTTCAAGCACCTGTACAAAGCGTGTTTAAAGTATCCATGTTGCTGTTTGTGATGTCTGATTACTTGGTGAATGTGGAAGCCATGTGCTGTTTGCAGTTCACACTTAAACCCTGTTAGTGTGTTTCACTTCTCACTTATGCTCTTTTCTGTATGCTTTCAGACTAACGTTAACGCTCTCATGTCCCATGGATCTAAAAAATTTTCCCATGGATGTACAGACCTGCATTATGCAGTTGGAAAGCTGTAAGTACTGGACACAAATAAGCACTTTGAAATGCAGGGAGTACTCGAATTATGTCGTACGCGACCTACGTCCTTTCAACTTTACGGCGCCCATGCCTCGTCTGTAGCACCTTTTTTTTGTTAATTTCCCACACTAATCACGGCATTTTAAAATTATTTAAACTTGTGTTGTTGTTAACTCGGACATCCATCGAGCAGATCGGCTCACCATCAGGCACGTCATATTTCCATGTTTAAGTTTGAGTTAGCTCCGCTCTGCCGTCCGTCAGCAATGAATGTCCGTGCAGAAACACAAAATTGGTTTTGGCCCTTCCAGGCCGCGTAAATATACAGTATATTTTTTAAATTACTGTACAGTATTAGTACATAGTATTTTGTATTTTTAGTATCGACTTTAATACTGAAATCCAACCTAGGTCAAAATTCGGGTTACATGGCCAGCGTAGGAACAACTCAGACATAACTCGAGGACTCCCTGTACTCTTTTTGATACCTGTAAAACAATTCCATGTGACTTTTAATAAAATTTGCATGATTACATGAATCACTCTGACTGGCTAGCACATATTGCTTCTCTTGTTGAAATTTTTAGTGTCTTGTTTCTGTTTGAGACCCATCTTCTGTTGCAGAAGATGTCTGATGAAGAAGTCTAATGGTATTGTCACTGGCTGTTAATTGCGACTGATAATTGACGATTTAATGACAAGTGGACCAACAAATATGTTAATCTTTCCTCCTTCAAGCACAACGGCAATTTTGTCTTTTGTGCAAAAGCATGGTCGCTCTAATTGTAAAAAGAAAACAAAATGCCATTATGGTAAGCGCTACTACGACCCCCCCCCCCCCCAAAAAAAAAAGCATCGCGACAAACAGATAAAAAAATTAAAAAAGCGGAAAATGTCATATGAGGCTTCTCGATCGAAAATGACCTCGTGAATGACAGAAAAGCAAAAGGCAACAAGTGGCCTGGATAATGGGTAAGCACAACAAACTATTTCATGATGCATGATAATTTTGCTAAAAGGAAAAGGGCAGTTTGTTTTACTTTTTGTATGTGAACATTTGAACTCTCTAGACACTTGATTCATCTTAGTGAAAGTTATTTATTTTTATTTGATTGAGTAATACTAGCGAGAAAGAATCAGTGTGATACTGAAAATAAATATTTGTGTGCCTTCCAGTAACTCCTGATTATTACTGTACAGTGCACACAGCCCCAAACTACATCAAAACAGTAAGAAAAAAAAAAGGGGCCAAAATTTGTTGCCAACACGCACGACCTGTGGACTTATGACTTCCTCAAAACATGCAGGTAATAACCCTTTTAAAAAATATTGGCGCATATAATTAAAACCGGAATATTGGCAATATTCGGGTATTGTAAAGCCATGTAAACACGCATAGTGACCTGAATATGCTCTTTCTCTGGTTTTTAAAAACCTGAATAAGACCCCTGGGTTACCCCTTTCATAACCCGAATTCTTGCTCATATAAACAGATTCGGAATACCTTGATTGAACGGCTCTCTATTTTCTTCTTCGTCTTCTTTTCTTCTTCTTCTCTTATTTCATTCGCAAGGAATCTCAGTCTTTGTAGTAATGACTTGTATGCACATGCAGCTCGGTCCCACTCGCTAAAGGAGCCTTGCTTGGTTTCTCGGTGGCGTTATTTTGTGTCTCTACGGCGAAAACGCCACAGTTTGTGCCTATTTACACACATTTATACAAGTATTTAAGTCGGTGCTTCTGGCGTTTAACCCACCGGAAATACTCAAGCCGGTGTAAACAAAAATGACGAGACAACAAAGAACCACACTTCTGGAACGAGGAGGAAACAGACTACTTTATTTAGCGTGGTGAGTGACATATATATAATGTCTTTTATTCACCAAAGAAAGTTAAAAGCGGAAATGACATCTATTTACGCAATTACGTTGTCTGCGTGCCGCAATCTGAACGGGACAATTCAATCAAGCACAAATTGCCCTGTAAACGAGAGTAACTCTGTCAGGCACGCATGTAAACGGGTTACCACGAATGTTTCAGAAACTGGAATTCTGACCTTAACCCGAATATTGACTGCATGTAAACATAGTCACTGAAGAGAAGATACAAACTGATAGATGCGGTCGCAGTTAAAAAGTCATTTGTACTCATCTTGGCATTGGTGGAGCGTGCATGATGTAGAAAACTCTTTTCACATTAACATTTTAAACTCTGTAATGTCCCTTTAATTCTCACGTTCATGTCACTGTGTTTTTTGTTTGTTTGTTTGTTTGCAAACCGTGACTTTAGGTTGTGTGTACAGTAAAATAGTGACATCCAGGTCAATTCCTCGATACAATTTGCCTTGAGCATTGCTGGTGAAAGATAAATACGTATAGAAACATTTACATAAAGCAGTATTATCTATTTCATTCATTTAAAGGAAGAAAAATGCTATGCTGTAACTTCTTAATTGATTGCGCTTTCTGCAAATCGATAGAGTACATAATGATTAAGAACAATGGGCAACTTAGGGTTATCGATCGGCCATTAACAGCTCTGAATGGCGATAAATGATCACAGACTGTTTCTCGTATATTGGCCGAATCAATGTACAATCGATTGGAGCACCCCTACTTTTTTGTTTGTTGGTGTCTTTCATGTTAAGGATACTTTTATTTATATATATATATATATATATATACATACATACACAAACGCACCTCTTGATGCAACTAGACCAAGAGATTGTAGACCTTTTGCGGCTGAACTGGAGGTAACAGATCAACAATCTCGAAGCTCACTGCGAGTGAGACGGGCTGCTGCGATGCTGAGCGTGAATCTTAACACACGCATACCTACCATGATGAAAGCAGGATATATATATATATATATATACACAAACGCACCTCTTGATGCAGCAACTAGACCAAGAGATTGTAGACCTTTTGCGGCTGAACTGGAGGTAACAGATCAACGATCTCGAAGCTCACTGCGAGTGAGACGGGCTGCTGCGATGCTGAGCGTGAATCTTAACACACGCATACCTACCATGATGAAAGCAGGAAAAATAATGTTGGAGCTTATTTCAATGCGTTGCCAGAACCCCAAAGGCCAATGTTAGCCATATTTGATGGAAGTGAGGACTGGGACTCCTTTCTAATGCCATTTGAACGTCAAGGCAGAAAATATGGGTGGAGTGCCAATAAACGGGTGGACAGGTTGCATGAGTGTCTACGGGCAGCTGCGGTACGGTATGTCTGCTTACTACCAGAGCGCACAAGGGAAGATTACGTTCTCCTGGTCGAGCAACTCACTCAACGCTTTGGAAGAACAGACCCCCCCCAACCACAATAAGGAGGAAGCTTGGGGAACTCCGACAAGGGCAAGAGACATCAGCTGAATTCGCAGAAGAAGTGAGACGCCTCATCACTCTCGCATATCCAGGGGTTGATCTCCAGCTCCAGGATCAGCTAGCAACTGATGCTTTCCTCAAAGGCTTACGAAACCAAAAGGTGGCTTATGAAGTCATGAATCATGAACCAGGCTCCCTCGTTGAAGCTCAAAAGTTTGTGGAGGCCCATGAGCATAACTTTAAAGCCACAGTGGGCCGCAAAGCTGAAATAAGGAACAGGCCAGGAGGCGCATTTTATGGGTTGATGAAGGAGACATAGGTGAGGATGCTGCTGCAATATCCCGCAGGGTCGAGACTCCCCAATATGTCACAGTTGACCAGTTCGCTGTACTGACGGACCAAATGAAGATTGACGACAAAGTTGATAATTTGCAGGTGCAAGTGGGAGACCGCCGGGCAGCAAACAACAGCCCAAAGCAACCCAAAGCCTTGTACCAGAAAGAAAACAAAACTACCAGCAGTTACACCCTAACCTAGGACGTTCTTAAACACACAGCCCAAATCGTGGAGCAGCAGGCCCATGTTTCAAATGTGGAGAAGCAGGACTTTTCCAGAAAGACTGCTCAATCGTCCAGTCCAGTGGCTTCATATAACTACAGTGACAAGCATAAAGATTTTCCGCTGCAGTTGGGTGGAAGGTTGGACAGCTCAGTTGTGGACTCAGATCACCAGTTGCAAGGCCGGCAGATTGGCTGCACCAAGAAGAAAGGTGAGAGTTTACAAATTCCTGTAACCATAAATGGCATTCAAACTCAAGCTGTGGCAGACACTGGCGCACAAACCACCGTAATATCAGAGGAGCTGTACTAAAGTATCCTGAAGGACAAAACAGTATCTACAGACCTACACCAGACCTACCTTTTGACTGCAGGAGTTAGAGATGGCATGAAGGCCAAACATGGACTCACGATGACCTTTCAAATTGGATCCAAGTCCATTGCCTGGGAACTGCATGTGGCTTCCATAAGAGATCCTGTTCTTGGATTTGATCTGATGAAGGCTCATGATGCCGTCATCTACAACTGTGGCAAGGTCTTCATTGGAGATGCCCTATCAAAAGGAACCTGTCTTGGTGTCCTTGCCCTGGAACTCCATGTGTCCCAAAGGAAATTGCAGAGACTAACCATGCAGATAATGATGCAACATCACTGGTGGTAGGAAGAGTAACGATGACCCATGACATTCCTGAACACCTTCAAAGCCTGGTTGCTGCTACAAATGAAGCTCTCAGTGGAGAACAACAGCAGAGGTTCACTCAACTACTGCTCACATATCAATCGATCTTTGACAAAAATGACTTTGACCTTGGTTACATGTCTGCTGTTACGCACAAGATAGACATTGGGTCCGCTAAGCCTGTACGCCAATTGAAATTCAAGGTGAAGAGGAAGCACACCTTAAAGCCATGCTGGAAGCAGGTGCAATCACACCATCTACATCTGAATGGGCCTCCCCAGTGGTCCTAGTGCGCAAAAAAGATGGAGGAGTTAAGGTGGTGTGTCGACTACCGTAGTTTGAACAGTCTCACTATAAAAGATGCTTATCCACTACCTCAGATTGAAGAATGTCTTGATGTTGTTAGTGGTGCAACCATGTTCTCAACCCTCGACCTTCAGTCTGGCTACTGGCAGATTGCAGTGGACAGCAAAGACCGCGAGAAGACGGCATTCATCAACAAATGGAGCCTTTACTAACACACTAGAATGCCTTTTGGACTATGTAACACACCAAGCACGTTTCAACGAGTAATGGAGCTCGTCCTCAGAGGGCTTCAGTGGAAAACCCTTCTCATCTAAGTGGACGATGTAATTGTTATCGGCAATGGAGTGGACCAAAGCTTGGATCGGCTTGATCAGGTCTTCCAGATGTTCCAAAGCTATGGACTAAAATTAAAGCCATCCAAATGCCATCTGCTCCAAGAGGAAGTTCTTTTCCTGGGTCACATTGTGAGTGGTGAAGGGGTCAAACCGAATCCAGCACTCATCAAAAATGTACAGCAGTGGAGCTCCCCCACAAACCCACAAGAGCAAGCTTCCTTGGGCTGTGTAATTATTACCGCAAGTTTGTTCCAAATTTCGCAGAACTGGCAAGCTCCCTTCATAACCTTCTCAAAAAGAATGCTGTATTTTTATGGACTGACAAGCATGAAGTTGCTTTTTCAAAGCTGAATGAAAAACTGACCACTGCACCCGTGTTGGGGTATCCTCGCGTTGAAGGACAGTTCATTCTCGACACAGATGCCTCAAACAACAGTGTCTACGCTGTCCTGTCACAAGTCCAGTGGGGAGAACTGCCCACGTGTGGAGGACACGACTAGTCAGTTCGTTCGTTCCCATCTCTCTCTCTCTCTCTCTCTCTCTCTCGCTCTGTCTCATTCTCTCTCTCTCTCTCGTCCTCTTTCGCACTCGCTCTCATTGTAGAAATTTTTTTGCAATCTGATTACGTAACGGCGGTACATATATTCCGTTACTCCCCAAGCCTGTTTATATTGTGGTGTACAGTTGAGGGGCCCGGGGGCAGAAGGGGGGTCGAAGGAGCACTGTTTTAGACGAAAGACCCCAGTGAAGTTCGTTCCACTTAAAAAGCAGGAACCAAGTGCTGTGCTGAAGAACAGATTCAGCATTACTGATTCTTGATCTTCTCCCCTCTGACTGCCGCTTCTGCTCAGCCATCAAACCACACTGCACCATGGGACTGCTTTTGCAGAGTTGTGTCATGCTAATCACCGCAGACCATGCCCCATGCAGAACATGTGAGGCTTTCACCGACCAACACGCAGAAACGGTTAATACATCTGAGCTCGCAACACTAACTGAGCACTTATAGATCCCCGGGGCATCAGACAGCGCAGCCAGGGACCTATAGTCAAGGGGACTGACCATCAATGTTTTGGTGGTTTCTCGCCATCTCAATACCGCCAAGACTCATCTCAACAGAATCAAAGTCCTCAATCTTTTACTATTATGTCCCTTTTCAGTCCAACTACAGTAATTGTAATTCCATAAAAAGAAAACATGCATTTTCAATGCACAAGCATACAGTTCCCTTGCCCCTCCATGAATCATCACCTTATCGTGGTGGAGGGGTTTGCGTGTCCCAATGAGCCTAGGAGCTATGTTGTCCGGGGCTTCATGCCCCTGGTAGGGCCACCCATGGCAAACAGGTCCTAGGTGAGGGACCAGACAAAGCATGGCTCAAATGACCCCAATGATGAACACAAACTTTGGATCTTCCCGGACGCGGGTCACTGGGGCCCCCCTCTGGAGCTAGGCCTGGAGGTGGGTCTCGAAGGCGAGCATCTGGTGGCCGGGCCTATACCCAAGGCAACGTGGGTCCCCCTACCCATGGGCTCACCACCGGTGGAAGGGGCCAAAGGGGTCGGGTGCGCAGTGAGTTGGGTGGCAGCCAAAAGCAGGGGCCTTGGCGGTCCGACCCACGGCTACTGAAGCTAGCTCTGGGGACATGGAATGTCACCTCTCTGACAGGGAAAGGAGCCCAAGCTGGTGTACGAGGCTGAGAAGTTTCGACTAGATATAGTCGGACTCGCCTTCACACACGACTTGGGTTCTGGTACCAATCCTCTCGAGAGGGGCTGGACCCTCTTCCACTCTAGAGTTGCCCACGATGAGAGGCGCAGAGCAGGTGTGGACATACTCATTGCCCCCCGGCTAGGCGCCTGTAGAGATTCCTGTAGAGACGGGTCCTGACTGTTGTTTGTGTTTACGCACCGAACAGCAGCTCAGAGTACCCACCCTTTCTGGAGTCCTTGGAGGGTGTGCTGGAGAGCGCTCCCCCTGGGGACTCCCTCGTTCTGCTGGGGGACTTCAACGCTCACGTGGGTAATGACAGTGAGACCTGGAAGGGCGTGATTGGGAGGAACGGCCCCCCCGATCAAAACCCGAGCGGTGTTTTGTTATTGGACTTCTGTGCTCGCCACGGACTGACCATAACGAACACCATGTTCAAACACAAGGGTGTCCGCATGTGCACTTGGCACCAGGACACCCTAGGCCGCAGTTCGATGATTGACTTTGTAGTCATGTCATCGGATTTGCGGCCGTATGTGTTGGTCACTCGGGTTAAGAGACGGGCGGATCGGTCTGCTGGGAACGTCTAGCAGAATCCCCTGACAGAAAGAGTTTCAACACCCACGTCCGGCAGCGCTTCTCCCTTGTCCCGGGGGAGGCGGGGGACATTGAGTCCGAGTGGACCATGTTCCGCACTTCCATTGTTGAGGCGGCCGATCGGAGCTGTGGCCGTAAGGTGGTTGGTGCCTGTCGTGGCGGCAATCCTCGTCCACCAGCGGTAAGGGATGCTGAAGAAGGAGTCCTATTGGGCCTTCTTGGCCTGTGGGACTCCGGAGGCTGCTGACAGGTACCGGCTGGCCAAGCGGAATGCGGCTTCGGCGGTCGCTGAGGCAAAAACTCGGACATGGGAGGAGTTCGGTGAGGCCATGGAAAACGACTTCCGGACGGCTTCGAGGAAATTCTGGTCCACCATCCGGCGTCTCAGGAGAGGAAAGCAGTGCGCCATTAACACTGTGTATAGTGAAGATGGGGTGCTGTTGACCTCGACTCGGGACGTCGTGAATCGGTGGGGAGAATACTTCGAAGACCTCCTCAATTGCACCGTTAAGCCTTGATTTGAGGAAGCAGGGTCTGAGGACTCTGAGGTGGGCTCCCCTATCTCTTGGGTCGAAGTCACTGAGATGGTTGGAAAGCTTCTCGATGGCAGGGCCTCGGGGGTGGATGAGATCTGCCCGGAGTTCCTAAAGGCTCTGGATGTTGTGGGGCTGTCGTGGTTGACACGTCTCTACAACGTCGCGTGGACATCAGGGACAGTGCCTCTGGATTGGCAGACCGGGGTGGTGGTTCCCCTTTTTAAGAAGGGGGACCGGAGGGTGTGTTCCAACTTTAGAGGGATCACACTCCTCAACCTCCCAGGTAAGGTCTTTTCAAGGGTGCTGGAGAGGAGGGTCCGTCGGGAAGTGGAATCTCGGATTCAGGAGGAGCAGTGTGGTTTTCGTCCCGGCCGTGGAACAGTGTACCAGTTCTACACCCTCAGCAGGGTCCTCGAGGGTGCGTGGGAGTTCGCCCAACCAGTCCACATGTGCTTTGTGGAGTTGGAGAAGGCATTTGACCGTGTCCCCCGGGGGAACGCCTTGGGATCCCATCAGAGGAGTTGGCTGAAGTGGCTGGGGAGAGGGAAGTCTGGGCTTCCCTGCTAAAGCTGCTTCCCCCGCGACCCCACCCCGGATAAGCGGAATTGAAGACGGAACGAAGCATACGGTTTCCCAGGTACCACTACTGTATCTTAGTCATTCTCCACAAACTTTTGGTATTTCACATTCCACAGCTCTGTCAATTTGTTGGCATTCATTCTCCCATGGTGTTAAAGGTTTAGGCTTATCTGTTAGGTGCAGATTCACCTGTTGTGCTCAATGAGGCCACTCCATCAAATTGTTGTCTTTCTTTTCTCAATTTGTAAAGTCTAAGGCCCCATCCACTGCTTTAGAGTGCTTTTCATCAAAATCCAGTGTTGTGTTGGCAAGTCCTTAAATGTTTCGGGATGCCGAATTGTCAAGTCGCTTCTCATGTTGCTCGTATTTCCAGACGTGTAGCGCATGGTACACTTGCAGTGTTTGCACATTTAGTGTGTCGTTCACCATTTTACAAACATTAAACTGATTTTTCATCACAGAAACTCACATTGTGGCAATAAATCCCGAATATCATACAGATCGTGTTTATATTTTCACAGGTTGAAGTTGACAAGAGTAGGAATGTGCATTTGAATTTTGGTGATGATTGTTCACTGTTTCCAGTCAAAAGCTACCAACAGAATGTCACAGCCAGAGTTGGAAAAAAGCAGGCCACGCCCATTAAGGTGTCATTAAGATGTGCTGAATTCATATAAAATGCATTCAATCACTATTGAGTTTTTCAGGGAGGTGCTGACATCATTCTCACACAGAACTATTATATAAGGGCCAATGTTCAGCCCAATTAAGTGTCCCTTTGATGTACAGTAGGACAGGTAACGGCCAAGCTTCTATATGATCACAGATGTCCACGTCAGCTGTAGTGTTATACTCACTGCCACAGTTTGCTGTACTTCCATTCCTTCATTCCTTCTGATATGTTTTGGCCACCATTTATTTGACAGGTCCAGGATCAAATGGTTGCTTTAGTAAAACAAAGTCTAAACAGGACACGTCATTTAACTGGGGGATTTATTACCACGCTTCTCTCATCTATTGTAGTCTCTACACTGAGAGTACTGAGGAGCACAACTAATAACATTAGATTAATATTACTGAAATTCAGTTGTTTTCTTTAGTAGTGTTATTTTCGTCAACGAAAACTAAACAAAAATAATTTCGTCAACACGCATTTTTCACCGGACTAAAATTAGACTAGACTGGATAAAACCCTCATTAAAAAACAATAACTGGGACTAAATCAGCATGCATATTCGTCGACTAATGAAGTGAATGAATAACATTTTGTAAAATCTTGTCTCTGCTAATCTGTCACTGTGACACTGTCATGTGACACAGTGACACACACCCCTTTCAAATCTGCAGCATGCAACATGCACAAACACATGGGAAAAACAGGAGTGCAGATTCACAGTGAAAGAAGAAAAAAAAAAGTAAATTATAGTTATAATGTAACATTAATCCAACGGCTATAACGTTCCAACAATAATGATAATCCAACCGCTAACTAATGCTGGCTAATTTACTAGTTTGTAGCATGGAGCCATAGTAGCCACTTGCTGATATACTGTAATTGTGTGTCAAAAGATGAGACAAAATTTTATGTGAAATAGTTTTATATCTGATGTGTTCAACATTATCTGCGGACAAAAAAAACATACAGGGGTAAAATGATTGTCCAAACTAAAACTAGACTAAAACGTTGACAGTTTTTGTTGACTAAATCAAAACGAAAAAAATTATGTTTTCTTGGACTAAAACGCTAGATTTATAGTTGACTAAATAAAAGATTAAGATTAACAGGAAACTGAAACTTGACTAAAACTGAGACTAAACTGAAAAATGGCTGATAAAACTAACACTAGTCTTTAGTCCTGTAAGATATGCCATATTCTATGTATTTTTCCATGTAATTGTTACTTCTCGTAACCCCTCCCCCTGACTCTCCCAGTATGTCATTCCTAAGAGTGGATGAATTATTCTTTTCCACTTATAGGGCCATTTTTAAAAATAACCATGTTAATTTTTGATTTTTTTTAGGAAACTCAAAGTGAATTGGCAACCTAATTTTGGGGAAGGCTAATTCATCTTTTGTACAATATGGAGCATAGCCTGACCCCAGGGGACTGAAAACACAAGCATCAGATTTGTCCTTAGTGATTTATCTGCTTTAGATCACTAACCACAGCTTTTACAATACATAGATCAACAGATCATACATTATGTGTGTATATGAGATTATTTTTGCCGAGATGATGCAGCTCACTGATGTAATGATGCTCAGACCACAGGAAACACAACAACACACACATACAGAGCCATGATACTTTAGTGAGAAAAGTGCTTTGAACCAACTCCACTTCAATTTAATTATAATATGGAGGTTCATTAAATGGCCCCTGCTCAAGTTTTATTGCATATTTGTTTGCTAGCCCTTAAAGCTGAAAAATCAACAACAGCTTGTCATTTCATTACACAAGAATTAAATAACTTCTAAGGCCAAGTAAAGACACATTAGAGACTAAGGGCATGATCCACGCTCTTTTCTTTGTTTGTTTGTTTAAAGGTTATCTGCATGCATACTCTTTTATCATAGGCTATTTATTAACACATACGCACGCACATACACACACACACAGAACCAAACCTTGACAAACAAGACCAACTACATCTTTTGTGTATGGCTTTAGGCATGTACCATCTTTTACCAGCTGTTCCGCGTTTAAAAAAATGCTCCATAGAGCACCAGCTTTATGCAGTTTATGAAAGCTTCCACCTATTGCTTAGCTCAGTGGTTTCTTTTCCTACTCTTGGCCATTTTTAATCTTTATCAAGCAGGGTCATCCTGGTCAGAGCATGGTCATTTAAATGATTATCTCAGTATAAACATGCCAGCGTGTGTAATCTGTCTCCGTCAACTGAATACAGATGCAGCTTGAAAAGAATTACTCTCCTCATCACAGTAAGCACGACATTCACATATGGTTTCAACATATACTGTATAATAACATATACAGTAATAGATGTTTAGTTTAGCTCTATAGTGCATGAATGACTTTTTTTTTTTAAGTTTGTGTCATGCATATAAATAACTGCAAGCCCAGCCCTAATTGGTTTATGAGATACCAGACAATCAAATGAACCAGGCGCAGTGTACAACAAGAAATCAGCTCAAGAACAGCCTATATTGCCTTCTTTTCCATGCTTTTGAAATAAAACCCCTGAATCCAAAGACATCCAACTAAAGCAACCATTTCATCTTTTCCACGTATGACCAATGGCTCATCGGGGTTATGTTGTATAATATTGATGCTCTCTTACAGTAATCAGTAATTATCAAAGGGGAAAGTGAGATTCACTTTACACATCATACAAGTCACAAATCTCACACAATCTGCTATTTTCAGAGCTATTATAGAATTGACCAGTTTCGATGGCCAGAGGAAGAATAGCAGACTTCAACGGTGCAACCTTTGGGTTTTATACTGGGGTATTATCTACCCAAATGTTGGGTTATTTTTATGATGGGACAAAACTCCTCATTCAAAAATGGATTACTTAACCTGTCAACCACTGAGTTGTGAAATGTTTTACTCATTATAGATTATTTATAATTGATTTAGCTTTATTATAATATATATATATATATATATATAATTTAGATTGGTTCTTTTGCTTTGAATGTCATGATGTCATCACATCAACAGACTTCCATCTACCCAATCAATTTAAATCTCCTCACCTGGCCAATGGAGGCCCCGAGGGGGCACAAATTACCACTGGGAGAACAACTTGCCTCTCTGCGAGGTAAATTAATGACTTTGTGCACACTCTGTGCATATAATTCACATTTTCTGTGGTGTGGTGGTGTTCTCCAAGTGTTCATTCACAGCGGTCTACTTTATATCATTTGCAAGTGGACTGGAGATCTTCTTGCTGTTCCTTTTATATGTAGTTTGTGCATGCCGATTTCCTAGATCTACAGCAGTGGTCTCCAAACTCGGTCCTCCTGCAGGTTTTGGATGTTTATTTTTTCAAAATACACCTGAAGCTCATCAGCAAGCCCTGCATAAGCCTGATAACGATCCTGTTCATTGGAATAGTGTGAGCAGGGAAACATCCAAAACCTGCAGGCCTCCGGCCCTCGAGGGCCGAGTTTGGACACCACCGATCTACAGGTACATGCCATGCCGCATGGCTTTCTGTGCTAAATTTAAAGGGAGTGAGGGGAGCTTCGTCCATTGGCCAGAAGTCGGCTGCATTCCCTCCCACAACCACACACAAACACCCACTCCTATCTGCGCTAGTCCAAGAAATACCAAAATAAAGAAAACTCCATGCATGGCGGACAGAATCCACTAAAGGTTTGCGTGGCTTTTGCGCAGGGCTAACCAGTATGAATGGAGCAATCCAGGAGTGTCTAATCCACAAAGCACGCGCTGATGGGGAAATTCATTGCTCACTGTGCTGCCAACCACCAGATTGCACCGCGGTGTGCCGGTGGTTTTTGCGCGTATTTAAATGAGGTAATATGCATATATTTGGAGGAGGAATTGTCGTCTATGCATATGAGACTCATATGAGTGACGCAAATAATGAGCCTGAAGAAGTCCTCTAAAAATCTACAATGCATTATCAGCCCACCTACTGTATATGTATGGAGGACCAAAACTCCAGCCATCCATCTATCTATCCATTTTCTTAACCGCTTGTGATCACAAGGGTCACGGGGGGCCTGGGCTGGAGCCTATCCCAGCTGGCTTCGGGCAGTAGGCGGGGTACACCCTGAACTGGTTGCCAGCCAATCGCAGGGCACACAGAGACGAATAATCATCCACACTCACAATCACGGACAACTTGGAGAGTTCAATTAACCTGACATGCATGTCTTTTGAATGTGAGAGGAAACCAGAGTACCTGGAGAAAACCCACGCAAGCACGGGGAGAACATGCAAACTCCACCCAAGAAGGCCGAAGCCCGGACTCAATCTGACGTCCTCTGCACTGGGAGGCGGACGTGCTAACCAGTCAGCCACGTGCTGCCCTAGCACCAAAACTGCCAAAATAAAAAATGAATAAATAAATAAATGAATAAATAGATGTGAAAATAAAAAATGAATAAATAAATAAATGAATGAATAGAAGTGAAAATAAAAACAGATATAAGAATATAATTCAAAAATTAAATACAAAAAATAAATATAAACGGAAATCAAAACAAAAAATGTATATCCATTAATAAATAAATAAAAGTAAAAATAAATTTAAAATAAATAAATGAATGAGATTCAAAAAATAAGTTTCAAAATAAATTTAAATAGACTCAAATATCAATCAATAACTAAAAACGCTCTGCTCTCATTTATTTCATGTTGCAGACACTGTCAGAACGAAATGTTATTCAAATGAGGGCGTAGTCCTAAGTGTGTCTTGGGTTGGACTCCGTCATTGTAAATAGTCAAGCGACTGTATATAATGTCACTGTCATCAATTTAAGTAAATTTCATGGCGTCACCATGCAGAATTTATTTATTTATTTATTTTTTAAGCACATGAGGTTGCTTATTTTTCATTTATCTTATGTTTAAAATAAAACATGTTGCAATACTTTTGATGTCGGTATGTGTTTCTTTTAACATTTTGGTCATGATAATGGTGATATAAAATTTGCATAACATTTCATCTCTACACTAATGTAAAAGCTTAACACAAAAAAAACCACTGCCTATTAATCACAAAAGACAATAACAACAATTGATTAGAAATAAAACAATTTAATAACGTAAAGCTCCATCAACAATTTAATAGCGTACAGCTCTATAAACAAAACCGATGCTATTCTATGAAGAGTACCTCTAATTTGAATAGTATATGAATTTATTTTAAATATAACTGTTATGGTTTCGCACAGATGAGAACCTAAATGCAGGAAAGCAGGAGAAGCAAGACAGGAGTGCAGGTGGACTGAACAAAATGTATTACCAAATTCAAAAATGCTAACAAATATACTGGGGGAAAAAAATCTAAATATTGTACAAAATCAATGTCCTAAAAGAAAATCTCAACTCAAGGTAACAAAGAACGACCAGGAAACAAAACCCACACACACGCACATGCACATACACATTCTCACCCACATACAAAATAAAAATTTATAAAAATAAATAAAAAAAAGAGCAATGACGATGACATGTGAAATCGGTAAAATTACCGAATGAACAATACTAAGCTCTAAAAAAAAAGAAAGAAACAAAACGCTCACCCTACAAGTATCAATGACAAGACAAGGGCGTGTAAGTTGTGACCAGCAAAAATGATTAAAAAATGACTGAAAGCAGGGAACCAAATACAAACAAACTGATGAGACAAAAGGGAAAACTGGCTGAGGGAGCTGATTGGTAGACAAGGCTGAGGAGAATATAGGTGGAAACAAAAACCTAACGAGACAGACATGAAAAAAGGACAATATAACAAAACAAAATCTAATATAGCTATGTCAACAATAACGGGAAAACAATTTATTTATCCCATAAGGTGAATTATTCATATTAATTTTACTCTCTGCTGTAAATGTTTGTTGCACACACAGAAGCAGACCACACCCATGCAGACATGCAAGCAGAGTAATGGTGTGCACAAATTGTGGGCTTGCACCTGACCTGAGTTTTGGAGTGTGAAGTGCTTTGCCAGTTAAAATATATTTTGTCCGCAGTGGAAGTCAAACCGGGGTCTTATGTTTTCCAAAACCCAGGTCTTCGCAGATGAGGTCCAGCTGCCCCACACCTTGAATGAAAATAATTTATCATGTGTTTTATGTATCTTTTACAGTTGGTTACACCATGAATGACCTGATCTTTGAGTGGCAGGAGAATGGACCAGTCCAAGTGGCCGAAGGACTGACGCTTCCACAGTTCCTTCTTAAAGATGAATCCGACCTCAGATACTGTACCAAGCACTACAACACAGGTAACACACACACTCATAACATTTGGTGAGCGGACAAAAATAGCTCACTCGAAGGGTTTATAAAATGGTGGAGTAGTGGTGAAGCAGATGTTCGGTTGAGAAAAGTTGCTTGAAACAGCCAAAAGACAGACAAAAGTAAAAAAGGCTAAACATGGATAAGGTATCAAGAAAGCAAAAGAGCAATAACAAAGAAGAGGAAAAACACGAAATGGAACCCGAACAAGATGATGGCAAAGAGGACGCTAGCCGCAAGTGTGTGGAAGTGGCTAACTTTACGGAGGCCTTTTTGCCATCAAAGAAGAAGGGAGTTCCGGGAAGACTTAGCCACATTCTAAGAGGAAATGAAGTGAGAAATCAGTGCGATGTATGAAGAAATAAATTGCAAATGCTCCAAAAACAAGAAAGAGCTTCACGCCCAAGCAGCTACTATTGAAACAGCACAGGTTCAGATACATGAACTGCAGGAGTGGCAGGCGGACTCGGGCACCAGGATATGGGAGATAATGGAACGGTCACGCCAGCTTCAAGAAAAGCTAACTGATTTAGAAAGCAGGTTGCGGAGGAATAATCTCTGTATTTACCGGGTCCCTGAGGACGCTGGAAAAGACTTTTACTCAGTGGCGACTACGTGGGGCGGCTGCTCAAAACCGCACTCGAATTACAGGAAAGCACGGAGCTTCATATCCAGTGCTGCCATTGAGCATTGACAAAAAAGTCTGGCCCAGAGGCAACTCCAAGATCTATTGCCGCTAACTTTCTGCAAATTGACACCTAAAAAAAATTCTTACAAAAGGTGTGGGGCAAGGAAAAAAAGCCAATAAAGATAGGAAATAAACAAGACTTCTTTGATCATGATTATGCGACCAAATTCCTTCCAAAACAAAGAATTAGGTGAATGTCAAAAAGGACTGAAGGGACAGTGGGAACAAATTGGCGGCAAGCTGGTGGTGGGAAACATCGAATAGAGGCAACACAGCAAATGAAGGGCAAACTACAACAACGATTTAAGAGAAAATAAGACTTTCCTTGCCCAGAATCATAGGTACACAGTAGACGGGTGGAATAATCACAACTCGAGTAAATTATTATTTATTTTTTTGATGAAAATAGAAGATAAGAAGAGTAAATAGAAGGGGCCATTCCATATTTCTTTATTCTGGATATGTAATGTTATGTTGTGAACTTAATTGCCTTAAGCAAATTCACTGGCTGGGGGAGAGAGAGGTTAATGGACCATTCACAAAAGCCCCGCCCCCTTCATTTGATGCTTTCGGGTCTGACATCCTTCTGGATATTCACAATGGAAATAAATGTGCCAGAGCATGTCAGTGAGTGTTTTTGCAGCATACAAGCGTGATATTGTCCCGATGGAGGCAAAAGTGTCTACAGTATGCATAATATTAAAATATGCAGAAAATCTATACTAAATCATACAGGTTTTAAGATAAATCCAAAACAACAACAGTGTGTCTCTCTCTCTGCATGGAAATTGTAATCCCTTAAAATACTTAAACTACTTATACTTATAAATATACCAGTAAACTCATTATGTGTGTTTTTCCCCCTGTCTGTAACAGAACGGTTGTTTTCTCTGAGGTCACACAATGCTATGTGAAAGATGAAAACAAAATGGGTTCAAAGTGTCTGTTATGATGCAATGTTCACTTTGTATAAATCGATGAAACATCACAGAGCTCCCCAGTATGAGACCCAGCGTAAACTACTTATTAGGACGCCAAGTTACCCAACTAACATTAATAATGATGAAGATAAACCGTATATATTTACGAGGCGTCACCTCATAAGGAACTCGCTGAAAATGTGGACGTGCTTGCTGAGTGAGGTAATGAATGGCCAATTACAATGATATTCTAATAATATACAATATAAGTATAACTTTTATGTCCAGTTTTGTGGATGAAAAGTGAGTTTGACAACAGAGCTAAAAGCTGTCTTTTTCGCTTGCTAGTTAACTTTAGCCAAGCTCATTATAGTCTAACCTTGGAGCAAACGTAGGAAATGCTTGTTTTGGAGACATTTAGCTGGGGGTGAGGCCATCCACATTGTGTAATCCACTGATTGCACTACGATTTACACAATCTATGGGCACATCGCTTCATTAATTTGCTTGTCGTAGGTCCACAGCTTGTTGGAACATTATTTGGTCTAGTTTTATTGAAGCTGACAAAAGTTTTGTTGATCGATTTTACAATAGAGGTCAAGGGAGCTTCGAGCCGAATGTCGGGGCTGTGTGGGTTTGGGAGCATGGTTTACGAAAGGACAATAAGCGAAGTGCAAATCAAGTTACGTTAAAGGGGCATGATATAAGTTTGAGTGTTGAAAAAAACTTATTTTTCACCCACGTTTTTAAAATTGTATATGTATATGGCCTACCCATAATGCACCACAGAGCCGAGAGACGCATTTCGTGCTTGATATGTCTACACTAATGGAGAGTCTAGTGTTAGGTCTGGGGAGAGGTCCTCAGGCCAGAGGACTTCCTCTTCATACAGTTTTAGGGGCACTGGGATAAGTAGGAATTTGCCCCAGAGTTTGAAATCACCCCCGTTTTGGATTTTTAACTTTTCAAGTGTGTGTTGGGGAGCACATGTGAGGAGGAAACAAAAGGTTAAAAATGGACAATAGTATCAAGATAATATTGCTAAATGTGAAAAGAGGGAAGGTTATGTGTAATTGAAAAAAAAAAACACATTGTAATGTTGCAAGAGACTCATTTATACCAAGAAGAACATGAAAAACTGAGGAAGTTTGGCTATCGGTACTTATTCTATAGCACATACAAAGGACGCCGCAAGAGAGGAGTAGTAACTTTGTTGGCAAACTCAACCCATTTTGAATTTGTAAAGGAATTCAAGATAAGGAGTCGCGTCAAAAAATGTTGAAAAACTCAAGGGGTATATGAATACTTTTTCAAGTTGCTGTACAGTATATGCACCTCCTGAAAAAGATTTTCTTTAAGCGTATATTTGATGCCGTTGTAGTGGAATCTGAAGGATTATCATGTGGGGGGGATATATAAATGTTGCCCTGTATTAGCTGGCAACCACTTCAAGGCGTATCCCGCCTATTGCTCAAAGCCGACTGGGATAGGTTCCAGCACCCCCGCCACCCTTGTGAGGAATAAGCGGTCACGAAAATGGATGGATAGATATAAATGTAGCTCTGACCCACAGAAATGACGCAAATAGAAATAGAAAATAGAGAACAACTGTCAAGATATATTAATATGTCATTGAAAGAGATGACTGATAGATGTGTGGAGATACATGCAACCATTAGAGCGGGAATATACACATTACTCAGCTGCTCACAGAGAACGTTCAAGGATAGATTGTTTCTTTATGAGTGTAAGAAGCGTTGAGGCCTGGAACATTGGAGCTTAATCCCCTGTATTTGTGTGTCATGGCCATGGTGGCCATGGCTCAGGAGGTAGAGCCGGTCGTCCAGTAACCGAAAAAATCTGCTCGATTCTCGCTCTCTCCAAGTCATGAGTCGTTGTGTCCTTGGGCAAGACACTTAACACACATTGCCTCCAGTGCCACTCACACTGGTAAATGAATGGTGTGAATGTTTGGTTGTGGTTGGAGGGGCGTAGGCGGACAGTGGCACCAGGCATCCATCAGCCTGCCCCAAGCCAGGTGTGGCTACTTACTTAGTTTATCACCACCGGAGTGTGAATTTGTGAATGCATGAATAATGTATCCATTGTAAAATTGGCCTGAAAAGCAGAAGACGGCACACAATATGGAATACATGTTTATTTAAAGTCTATTCGCCATAGATAGCTCAGCCATGCAAATGAATGCTGATTCGGACCCCTGGTAGCCCGCCCATAGAAATGAATGAGGGATTTGGACCCCTGGTAGCCTAGCCATTAAAATGAATGGGGGTTTCTGACCCCTGGTAGACTGATCATTAATAATGAACAGAGAAAGACGGAAATGAAAAAGAACATTTACTTACATATGTGACAGAAAACGACAATGGTGAAGTGGACCCAACAGTACTCTGGGATGCTATCGTTATTAGTGGTAAACTAATAGCGCATGCATCACAAATAATAATAAAAAAAAGAACAAATTAGAATCCTATAGAAAATACATTCAAACAATAAAGGAAATCAGAGGAAAAAATCATAATACAAAAGACAAATATTTAAGAGGAGATAAGGTTAAAAAACAAAATAAATAAGATAAATAATAAATAAATAACAAACTATAATGTGGGATGAGCTGAAATATCCAGCGAAATCAAGCATTCCACCCAAGAATAAGCAAAGTGCGCATCTCTGCAGTGCGGTGCATTATGGGTAGATCGGCTAGTAGCCGACTACCAACTTTTCATTGAATCTAACGGAGGAAGCTCTGATTTGGACCATTTCAACGATGTTTTCTATTTAATCAATTACCGAATGAACAATACTGAGCTCTCCAGGAAAATAAATAAATAAATAAATAAAAAGTTGTACAGTTACGCAAACACTTTCAGTACTCCAATCTCACGCATTCAAATGACGGCTATTTTGGTAGCAAATTTTTATTTTTTTTACCTGATGTTCACGCATGCGCACTTCGTTTATTTTGGCATTGAGATTTGATCCAAATCTCAGATCAGTGAGGCAGTCATGCTAACCTAAGCACTGAAGCTAAGCTATTCACTTAATAGAAAATGTGTTGGAGAGAGCATTGACACCAGAGCTAATGTTTGTAGCAAGTGATCTAGTACAAGGCTAGGCAAGGCTAGTTAGTTTCAATTACTGGATGAAAAAAAAAAACATTATTTGACAATGTTTAAAACACTGTAATGGTCAGTATTATAATTGTGACTTTTTCTCGGTACAAAGTCATTCAGTTCCCAAATTATTTAAAACTTTGAATAAAGCCAACTCGAGGCACAAAAATTTCTGCTGCTTTGAAGGTCCCAATGACAGTGGCCTCAATCATCAATAAATGTAAGATATTCAGAACCACTGGGATTCTTCCAAGAGCTGGTCACCACTTCTAAACTGAGTGGTCTGAGGAGACAAGGGTCTTGGTCAGGGATGGTTGAACTCTTAGGTGTGAATGCCAAATGGTATATTTGGAGAAAAACAGCCCTTGCTCATCACCTGGCCAGTACAATGAAGCATGTCAGTGGCAGCATCATGGCCCTGGGGATGTTTTTCAGTGTCACAAACTCAAGACTAGTCAGGATTGGGGGGGAAATAAATGCACCAATGTTCAGAGATTATATGAGATGAGAGACTACACACCTCAGACAGGTGTGACAGTTCATCTACATTCAAAATATCAAAATATTCAAGCCGGTTCTGAATGCCCCTGAGTGCCAGAGCGCAAACTTAAATCTCAATGAACATCTCTAAACAGATCTGAAAATGACCAATGGGTGCCAAATTGCCCAAAGAAACTGTAGGTATGTACATTTTGTGACATAAAAAAAAAACGAGGCTGCCAGGTTTTCAACGTCATCAAAATAAAGAAACAGCTCTTATTAAAGTCCGAAATTATATAAGATGTGTCGGTGATAGTCTTATTGGATCTCAGTGCAGCATTCAATACAGTTCATCATAATATACTATTGAACAGGCTAGATTCTAGCCGCTAGAAACTTGGGTGGGATTAAACTGAACAGTCCTAAAATAGCACAGGTCCTACTTTAAGCCCAGTCAGCTGTAGAGCGGATTTCAGAATTCTGCTACTAGTCTATAAATCACTGAATGGTTTAGGTCCTGAATACATTAAAGAAATGCTGATTGAATATAAACTCAGTAGGTCTGCAGACTCTGGTCAATTAATAGAGCCCAGAATTCAAAGCAAACATGGTGCATCTGCGTTAAGCTGTTATGCAGCATGTGTGGTTGTGGTGTGGTGCTGTTTTGGGGCTAATGGAAAAGCGGCAATAGATGGACGGTTGGAGGTGCAGGGCGGTCAATTGCCCACATCAAATGTGCGGCAGACTACATCATCTACAAGGGGAGAACTTGCAGTTTGCCCATATAAACGCAAACGTCTCATCTCTCTGAACCTAGCGAGTCAATTTCTGCTTCCTCAATGTCAAGTATGTGTGCGCTTCCACCACCCTAGTTTTAATCAATTTTGCACACAGAAAAGGTTTTTAAGGTTGAAATAATTTACAGAATTTTGGAATGAGACTAACATGAAAAAAGGTGAAGCCCGGTGAATACTTTTACTGCTGGTGAATACTCCAGATGCACTATTGGTTGGCAAAAAGGTTACTGTATTGAAAAATATTGCATATTTAAAAAAATATACATATATTAAATGAGATTTAATAGGATTCCTTGCAATCTACCTTACCATGACATCTGGGAGTTGGACTTGGGGGGTTGCTAATGGCAACTAGCAGCAGCCTAAGTCTGAAGAATGAGCAAAACCATAAGTACCTAACAATAGTGAATGGCAATTGTGAAACAGTGACAATGGTGACAAGCAAGGTAATATTGCAGTGCTATCCTTCCACTGAAGTTACATCTAAATACTAGCAGCAGTAAACTCCCCGCAGGTGTACCAAGGAAGTTTCTACCCATCAGCACTCCCTAGTGGAACTGTGTAAAAAGGAAAATGATGGCACAAGCAGGCATTAAAAAAGGAAGCCGACATTTCCAGATGCAGCGCATAAAAAAGTACTTGGTTGTGTTAAACTCATTGAAACCCAAAAACATATAAATATGTATTTTAATACTTTGTCCTTCACTCCCACTCCAATGTATGTTTTTTTGCTAGAGCATACAGAAGGCTTTGATACAGCTTCTGTCATGAAGAGGTCACTTAAAGCAATGATAGTTATTACAAAAAATGGCCAACAGGTGGCAGCAGAGTATATGAGATCAGCCAGGGCCATGTTGCAACAAGCTCTTTTTCCCCAGTGTTTTCAACAAGTTTGTGAATAATGATGAAACTTAGCTATATTCTAATGCTAATTGCTGCAAAACAGCAACAGACACAAGTATATTTTTTTCCTGATAAGAGAAGAGACTCTAATCTTTCTTTTGGTAGGTTCCATGTTTTTATACCAAAAGAACACAATATTTTGTGGGCTTTGCAAAATCAGTCAAAATCCAGTAAAACAGCCGAGGGCAAAGAGGGTTGCTTCAGTGAAAATGGCTGGGAGTGAATGAGTTAATTGTGTTCGTTAAACAAAAATGTTTATCAGAATGCTGTGTTGTGTATGTACTGTGTTGCAGGTAAATTTACTTGTATTGAAGTGCGGTTCCACTTGGAACGTCAGATGGGTTACTACCTGATCCAAATGTACATCCCGTCTCTGCTGATTGTTATTCTATCCTGGGTGTCCTTTTGGATTAACATGGATGCGGCCCCGGCCAGAGTGGCGCTTGGCATCACTACTGTCCTCACAATGACAACACAAAGCTCAGGCTCCAGAACTTCACTGCCAAAGGTCAGTTTTGAATTTTTGTTGTTGTTGTTTAGCTTGTGTTTGGTTGGCTTTCATTCAGGTGCTTCACACTCCTTTTAACATCCAAAAACAATATGACAGTGAGAGTGGTCCCTAACGTGAAGCATGCATGACATGCTAATATACTGGCAGTCCAAACACATGTACTGGAATCAATTATTAAAGACAATAATTTCATAATTTGGTGTGTTTTGTTTTTTTATTGTGTTTTTTCTATCAAGTACGAACTGTCAGTGACTCGAGTTACCATATTTGCAAAATGTTTTATCGTAAATAGGAATAGTTTGTTTTGTAATTGCAATTTGCAAGTCGGTACATCAAATTCTAGATATAAGACTACAATTCTTTTTAGAGCATTTTTCAATGTCGTTATCTACACACTATATAACACACTACCTTCATTTTCATCTTTCATTCACAATATGTGGGCACTGGCAATCTTGCACTCCTATTTGGAGATGCCTGTGTATCCATAGATAATAAATGATGTGGAGGGTGAGAGCGATGATTTTATCACTACTAGTGATTCACTAGTCTTCTGACTGCGCGGACTGAACACAACCACACGTGCCAGAGCATCGAACACAAACAACAATGGACACCTGCTTCAAGGAGCACATATGTGAGGAGATTTTCCAACATTACAAAAAACACAGAACCTGTTTGTTTGTTTTTTCTTTCGCGAGGTCACTAGATTATTATTATTATTAAGCGTTTTTACCAACGTCCTGAAATGTTTTACGAATGAAACCACGTGCAAACCCAAAACAACTGGCATAAACACAATACAGAAACTCTAGAAGACTGAAGAAGTGGGTTAACTTTAACCATAATGTCTAATGCAGTGTCTGTGTTGGAGGGACCATAAAAACATATGCACTCGCACCAATGCACACTCATTTGTGACCATTTTGCTGGCAGTCTAATGACAGTGGACCTTGGTCTCCCACTTGTATGTGTCGTTTTGTTTTGTTTTTTGTGCGACTTTCAGCCACATGCATTCTCCTGGTCAGATTGTGAAATGTGGTTTAACTTACTTATGTGACCTGTTAAAGACTGCGTTTTGCTGAGACTTGTGGATGCCATTGAAATATATCTGTACAGTTTAAAGATGTAAAAATGCCTTCCATAGCATATATTTTGTTGCCAAATAGACATGTGCACTGCAATGTCTAACACGCTGCACTTTGAAGCATATGTTTTGTTTTGATTCTGCATGATATAAAGTCAATAAAAGTAATTTAATCTGAATACTGTTGTTAGAGTTTGAGGCAAGGTTGAGGACCCAGGTGCAGGGAAGCAGAGACAAGGAGGCAGAGGTGAAATCCCCCCCCCCAAAAAAAAAGTAAAAAGGGCTTTCTTTTATTAAACAAAAACTAGGTGGTGAACTAGGTACTGATCACCAAATGATCCCAGAGCGCAAGCCCCTGCTGTTGCTCACTGCTCCATCAGTGGATGGGTTGAATGCGGAAGGATGGGCGTGACAACCAGGGGTACTTTAACCTTTAACTGGATGTAAGCAAAAACAACAAAGTCCAAAAAATCAAGAGTTGTGGCAAGACGTGGGGGAACAAGGCATGACATCAACAGCAACTCTGACAGCAACAAACAAACAAAAAGACCGACGAGGACTGAACAAAAGACAAGAAGCTAAATACACTAACACTAATTGACATGATGAGACACACCTGGGTAAGACACAAGTAGCTGAGAGTACTGATTGGTTGGCACATGTTGACACAGGTGGACCACATAAAGCTTGACGAGACAAGGGAAGGACACAGGGACAAAACACAGATCACATAAACGAACAACAAGAAAACTTCAAATTAAACAAAAACCCAACCGCACAAAACAAAAACATGACAACTGTGCTTATGACTGAACACATGTTAGAGGTATTTCTGTAGAAAAATAAAATAACAATAAAGAAAGGCAGTGAGCCTGCTGTTCAATAGATCAGCGGTGTCCTGCAACCTCCCTTACGCCACAGACCAGGTGAGTCACTTTAGCGTATTTGATGACCGACATGAATGATATTAATCAAAACAAATGATTCCGTAAATAACTTACTTTTACACGATTACGATGAATATAGTTGTTGCAGTTGCTGTTGTCGTTTCAAAGAATATAGTCAGATTTCAAGGATGTGTTGATTAAACACGCTGTGCATCTGTTGTGTGTGTGAGAACGAGCCCTTCAGTCTTCTTCTGGTATCTTGTATGCATGAGAAAAAATCAGACATGGAGCACTTTGTTACGTAAGCCTTATTAGCACGGCCATTTCTCTCACACGTATTGTACGCATACACCACATAAAAGTATGCGTGTGTGTTTAGGAGCAAGGAGGTTTATCGTGTTCCTAGTGCCAAACAGAGCTTTGCACTCCACTATGTTACGCATGTCTGAATATGGTATAATTTTATTAAAAAATCAGGTCACGTCCTCTGACACTAGAGGCATCAGTTGCACAACAAGTAGCTCCTAGCCTAAAATAATGTCTGAAATGGTTTGAGGAGAATTTGCTGGAAAACGACAATTACCACAGTAACGGTCACATGGGCTTTTGAGTGAATTAATTGCATATCAACAAGTTCCTTGATTCATGTCTCACAGGTCTCCTATGTGAAGGCCATAGACATCTGGATGGCAGTGTGCCTTCTGTTTGTCTTCTCTGCATTGTTGGAGTATGCTGCAGTTAATTTTGTTTCAAGACAGCATAAAGAGCTGCTACGATTCAGGCGACATCCCAAGAAGAGCAAGGTACCGAAAAAGCATACTCCTGTATTAGTTTCTTTTTCTGTAGACGGACAATAAAATAGTTAAATTAGGTTCTCTTTGCAATGTGTCATCTTAAAGACATCAGGATTTAGGCTACCTCCCAGTGGTAGCATGCTAGTATTATGTTTACATGCAGCAACAAGAAATGAGAAGGGAGTTTTCTGAATAAGCATGATTGAGTTTCCTCACCTCATCGCTATGTTAGTGCATGGCTCTGCATGGCAGCATCACTGTAGTTGTGTTGTTGTTGTTGTTTTTTGACAGGCCATCGAAACAATATGAGCCTAATGTTGGTGCATGATATGAATCTTTGAGAATCAACATTCAGTCAACTGCAGATAACATCTTCAATCTAATGGAAAAGTGGTGGAAAATTTTCATAAGATACTTTGCTTAGAAAGCAATTCCATATTATATTAAACCACTTCTTCCTGCTGGAAAAAAAACAAAGCTTGGAAAAAATACAAAAAATCTGACAGCAAAATGTTTGTGAGATACAGTAATTATATTTCTCAAGCAAGTTTCTTCTTCTGGCTTCTGTCTAGTATTTCTTTGTGAAAATATAGCTTAAAACTATGCAATACAAGAAAATTATGTAAACAACAAATCTACTGTGTTACATAGAATGTTAGTAGATATGCAGGGGAACTGGAAGAAACCTTTTTTTTTATATATATATAAAAAAGGAAGAACACATGCACAAGATCTTGTTTAGAGGAAATAAATTATACCCAGTAAAAATGAAGCACAGGGAGAACATGCAAACTCCACCCAGGAAGGCCGAAGCCCGGACTCGATCTCACGTCCTCTGCACTGGGAGGCGGACGTGCTAACCAGTCACCCACCGTGCCGCCCGAGCAAAATGTGGGGGAAATAATCTATTTCGTTCATTTGTGCTGTTACGGTTTAATAGATATTACACAGTTGAATTTAATAACTGACCAAAGCCATAAAGAAGACTTTTTACGGCATAAATGACGGCGGCTGCGGCCAAATTAGCAGCTGCTAAGTTGCTAATGTAGTTGAATTACATAATACTTGCATGAAACTGCTAACTTCGATGGCATTTTGACCACACATGAAGGGGAAATAAATAAGCATTTTACAAACTTGTAAAGCCTTTGTATGATCAGATTTGAAAGCACTCACCGGTGTAAGAGAGGGGGTAATTCCACATAGTAGCGTCGCCGAGTTGAAAAAAAAAAGCACTCTGACACTTCATCGGCAACCCAACCTGTCCACCTCGCACATGTATATCATGTCCTTTTCATCAAAGTGTCAATTCTCTTGGGGGGAAAGATGACAGATAAACGTTTTTTATTCCTCCTCGTCATTGTAGTCTATTAACGCTGCGCCACGGGGTGCGTGCTCAGAGAAATAGTCACTTGACATCTCAATCTTGATTGTCTATGTCCTAAAAATGTAGCAGGTTGTTTAGAATTAGACCTACAACAATAAAATGTAACTATAAAACGTATTGACTTGAAAAAATGTAACGATAATCTATTACTACATTGACTGAATGAATGAGTTCCCCAAACTTGGTGTTAGATGTTTTGTTTTGTTTTGTCCCCCCCTCCCCTTTTGGTTTCTCTCCGTTGATTATTGTTGTGCATGCTGTCAACTGGTAGAACAGTGGAGGTGCAGTTGATGCAGATGAGCTAGCTGAATCCCTCCACCGTGTTAACATTGACAACGGCCTCAAGGCATCAGACCCTTTCTATGGATCTATGACCAACATCGACAGCACCAACTACAGGGTAATGAGTGGCACAATACATGGAGTGTGTTGGCATGTACCTGAATGTGCATGAAGCATAATGCAACCGGTGTATTGTGTGCCTTCACCGGCATTCTACCAGTAAATATAGCTGGTTAAGAGGAGATGTGGACATAATCATAAGGAGGGTGTCAGTAACAGAAACATATAAAGACAGTAAAATAGTCTACAGTATATTAAAATTATTTAAATGCTGCGCCAAACGTTTTTTTTGTCATGTAATTCTATAAACAAGTGCTTGCTATTGTAAGCAAATATTACACATATAGTCAAATCCAAACACTTCGGCCTGATTTACTATAGTGTGTGCTAAATTGCATGTTCACAATAACATTCAATGTACTGATGGTGGGTGTGTTACACGTAAGCTAATGAGATCGCTATATTTTATTTAGATACCAAATAGCAGATGCTAAATTGCGTGTTCACTTATGCCAGCAAGTTTAGAGCACTGTTGTCAATAGGTGTAAAAACTGTGTAAGCATTTAAAATAGGGTTTTTCACTTTAAGGTAGCTCATATGGTTTTCACCATGGTAAATTTGGGCACAATATTAAGTGATGGAAATTGAAGTGTTAGTAGAAGAGGCAAAAAAAAAAAACACATCATATTGAGATACAGAAAAAATATCACTCCTGTAAATTTGGGGAAGCCAGCAACCGGATAAAAGGCATGTTTCATTTGATTTAACTTGTCCCGAGTGCATGGAAAATTAACGTATGTGCCCATCCTGCATAACAATGCATTTCAAGCTGAAAAAGCACACCGAAAGACGTCCAGCTGTCACCATAAAATGCTGAGTTGAAAGGAAGCTAGTCACAGGCGATACAGCATGACTCCTTCTTGTGACTGCCTCCAAAGCATCACTTAGATCAAACATAAGCTCAAAAACTGCATTGTCTCGATAATTTTGGCATGCAAAATTGTTTACACAAGCTTTAAAGTCTCATCTCATGCGCACCAGTTTGTACCTGCTTATCAGACATACTATATGCAAAATTGTTTACACAAGCTTTAAAGTCTCATCTCATGCGCACCAGTTTGTACCTGCTTATCAGACATACTATTTAAGAAGCAAAGTCAACAATCGCAATTCGTCTTCAAGACAAATTGCATTGTGCATACTAAATGAATCAATTTTCTTGTACGTTTCCCATAACCTGCTAAATTTGGCTGACGCAATCGTGTGTGTGTGTGTGTGTGTGTGTGTGTGTGTGTGTGTGTGTGTGTGCGTGTGTGTGTGTGTGTGTGTGTGTGTGTGTGTGTGTGTGCGTGTGTGTGTGTGTGTGTGTGTGTGTGTGTGTGTGTGTGTGCGTGTGTGTGTGTGTGTGTGTGTGTGTGTTTGCCTGGTTAGCAGATCAGCTTCCACATCTGTTCGTTATCAACATTCAAATTTATGCTTGATTTTGCTCATGCAAACACAGTAAATCAAGCCCATAGTGAGCAATAATCAACACAGACTACTGTTTAAGACGCAAGAAATCAGACAGTTGGTTCTTGCCATATTGTAAGCACCCACTCTATTATAATAAAGCTGGGATTCCCAAAATGTTTACACACGCTGCTTAATTCTTTAGAAATGTGTTTTGCCAGTTAAGCTGGCATCGTGATATTGAGCATGTTAGACACTCTACGGTCTACTTATACTGAAGAAGACAAGCATGTTCCCTCAACAAGAATGCAAGCACAGTATTTATTTATTTATTTATTGTATTTATTTATTTATTTTACACAGGCAGAGCACAATCTGTTTTGGGAAGCTGGCCGACTGTCAATTTGATTGGAATGAGGGGGGGAAATTGAATCATAGGAAATGTTGAAAATGTAATTATTATTTTGGAGGTCAAACTATTATCACAAAATTAACTGTATGTTTTAAGTAACATATTTAAGTTGTTTAGCTGTCATTCAAATGTAAAATGTTCTGTTATCAGGAGGGAGGAAATATGGAATAAGTTGTGGACCTGTGATGAAAATAGTGGAACAAATTAATGTACTATTTATTATTTATTTCCTAAAGCAAACTGTCTTTGAAATGAAAATGGAAGTTCATCTTTTTAGAAAAATGATTGTATAAACTTATTCAATTATTTTTTCAACAGTATATTAAGTTTGTGCAATATCTTGCTTGATTACTGGTTCATGCCGCACACACACACGAAGATCATCAAATGAGATCTCTGCTTCTCCCTTCTGTCCAACAGGAAGGGGAAGTACATGAGACCAGACTGACCTCTGCGGCTGCTGTAACCTCCACTCCCAGCAACACCAAGGACTCCAAGGCCACCACGAACAATACTGTCACTGCACCGAACACTCAAGGAGCCACGGCAAACACTGCTGTGAATCCGCTGGGAGCTGGTTCAGGAGGAGGGAAAAGCACTGAGGAAATGCGAAAGTTATTTATCGACCGAGCCAAAAAGATTGACACAGTGTCGAGGGCCGGTTTCCCCCTGGCCTTCCTTTTTTTCAATATATTCTACTGGGTTCTTTATAAGATACTTCGCCATGAAGATTTCCATTAGAGAAAGAAAGACACTGTGTACAGTATATCCAGTATGCACACATAAATCCAAATGCACTTGTACAGTAGCTCAAGTGAGGACATGCTTTCTTCCTTTATCTCCTGGTCACATTACCTTAACTCCCCTTTATTATGACCTGCAACCTGTGAACTCACATTGCTCCAAAGTTGCCGCAAACATGCATATACGGGAAGAAATAAGCGTAAACAGATGTCAAATAATCATGATTTGGTCGTGTTGAAGACAATTCAACATGACTCGGACGACACGGGGAAACTCAACTTAGAGAGACTGTTGGGATACTTATGGGTGACTGGGTTTGAGATCTGTGGTAGGATTTTCACTGCCGCTACTAATGCCCAATTCCAATTTAGTGCCTACATCATTTTTGGGGTATGTATTGTTACATCTCCAGTATGTTCAAATAACCATATCCATTATCACTGTGCTTGTATGAAGTAAACACCTAAAAAAAAATGCACATGCCAAAAGGCAGGCAAGCAAGCGACTGCATGGCAGTGAAAAGGTGGAAGCGTCAATAAACATACACTGTAATGTTAAATATTAAATAGCTTTTAGTTTGGCCCTCACAGGGATTTTTGCCTAAGGTGAAGTTCGAATGGCACATTATTAAACTGGCATCCATTGCTTTTCTCTCCGAATTTTCGGATTTTGCCTGCTGTTTGAGTATTTGCAATGACATCAGGCACACAATGGCATTATACTGCACATCTATATGGACTGCTTTTTATATAGCGCTTTTAACTACACCATATGGTGCCCAAAGCGTATTTACAATGCCTCACACTCACACAACAATGGTCGGCCGCTGCCACACAGGGCGTTGCCAGGTCTACTCGGAGCAAATCGGGATTCAGTGTCTTGCTCAAGGACACTTGGACACAACATGGTCACCAGGGGTGAGGATCGAACCCACAACCTCTCGGATGGGAGACGGCCACTCTACCACTGAGCCCTGCCACCCCTGACCTGTTTGCTTAAACTGCAGTCACATACAGTTCACAACTGATATAATTCAGGCCTGATTTGGTTCGAGTATGTCCTATTGTGATTTGGTTCTAGCTTATACTGCCATTAGACAAGACTGAATCACATTGGAGAAAAGCAATCAGAATTGTCCCACTTGAACCATTTTGTGTAAATATAGCCGGTGTCTTTCACAATGGTTTGAACACTGCCCACTTTTTTGCTAATTACAACTAAAAGGCATTTTGATAAAAGAAGTGTAAGACAAGAATAAGGATGGACATTTACTTTTATACAAATCATGGCACAGAATTTCAACTGACTGTGTTTGTTTATTTATTTATTTATTTATTGGGGAGGGGCAGTTTTGAAAGTCATGTTGTATAGCTTGAGTGTGTGAAGTTGCAGTTGTTGAATTCAATATGGAGGATCTTGAGTTCCTGAATCCATCCATGCTACAGTCAACAACAATGTTCATTCTTTGTACTGTATGTTATTTCTGTGGTATCCTACATTTTACACATCAGTTAAGATGAGAAATCTCCCAGTGAGTCAGGGCCACAAGATGTAGACCACGTATTAGAACTCACGTGCAGAGGCAGAGACCTCTTGCCTGCTTTTAATTTCTTCACTGTAGCAGTGATAATCTACGTCCAACTTGTCACAGTCACTAACACTGACATTTAGTGTCACATTTACTATAATAACTTAGATTGACCAAGGCTCACTCGACCCTGTGATTATTTACATATAGAAAATCAGAACGCAAATGGAATGCCATCCATCCATTTTCTTAACCGCTTTTTCCTCAAGGGTCACGGAAGTACTGGGGCCTATCCCAGCTGGCTTTGGGCAGTAGGCATGGTACATCCTGAACTGGTTACAAATGAAATGGATAGATAAAAACATTATCCATTCATACATATGCTATTGCACTTATCCTAATTACAGGCACTGGAGCCTGCAGTGTCGAAGTTCACCCTGGTCTGGCCGACTGTCAATTGCAGTGCACATACTACATAGAGCAGGAGTCACCCTCACCTCAAGGGCACCAATCAAGCATCTTTTGAATATTTCCCTCTTTTGACACACCAGATTCATAATCAGCTCATCAGCAAGCGCTGCAGAAGACTGATAATGATCCTGATCTTTGAATCAGGTGGTCATCTTTTACCAGGAACCAAATAGCCCCTAACTTTAAAATTTTAGGGATACTAAAGGAAAATTTAGGGGCGCACATGCTAAATTGACTTGCACATTAAATATTCACTTTTCCCTCCAAAGTGACTGTCCGCCCCATCCATCTATTTTCTTCCGCTTATCCGGGGTCAGGTCGCAAGGGCAGCAGCTTTAGCAGGAAAGCCCAGACTTCCCTCTCCTTAGCCACTTTGTCCAGCTCTTCCAGGGGATTCCCAAGGAGTTCTCTGCCCAGTCGGAAGACTTGGGGCGCACATGCTCCTCGCGTAAAAGCAGGCTTATCTCAATTTTCATGGTGGCACAAGACAGGGCAGACTAGCCTTGTTAGGGGCCGTATTGCACCTTTCTGGGCGTTCCAGCAGACACAGCTGATGTGCCCTCAGCGCTTCAGGTAATTCAGTAACAGAAAGTAGACTGCACTCTGCCTTAAGACACGTTCGTGAATTTGGTAGATCCGCTACACCTCCCTGTGTGTTCCAGTGCAATGAGCTGCCGGTATCCCAGCGTACCTTGCAATTTGTTGACCAATAGTATATTACATTCTAGACAACCCAAAAGGAGGTCTATTGTGTGGCGCAGAGAGTAAATTTGATCCAGGCGCAGGCAGACACATCGCCATGCTGCGGTCATGTGTGGTAGATGTCATAGTATTTCATTCATAAATGCCTAAAAACAGTGTGGGACAATCCCTCTGAATCACTGTAATAATAAGTGAACAAATTATCATTATCTTAAAACCAGAACAGACAGAGTCTGCATTACTGTAGACTGCACTGATCTGCCTGTCGAAGATACTTAAACTCCTCCACTTGTGGAAAGATCACTTCCCCAAACTGGAGCGGCACTTCATTCTTGTCCGACTCAGGACCTTTGGGTCAGATTTGGAGGTGCTGATTTTTACCCGACCACTTCACACTCGGCTGTGAGAGGTGGAGATGGACAGTACCACATCTGCAAAAAGCGTGATACTGAAGCCATCAAAACAGCACACCCTCAACACCTTGACTGAACCTAAAATTTAGATCATAAAGGTTATGAAAGAAATCAGTCACAAAGGGCAGCCTTAATGGACACCAACCCTTGCTGGAAATGAATCCGACTTCTACCGACAATGCAGACCAACCTCAGACGAACGGCCTGTAACAGGGTGTTCGGTTAAAAAAATAAACAAAAAAAATAAAACAACTCTCGCAGAATTCCTTGAGGTACATGGTCAAACACATTCTCCAAGTCCACAAAACACATGTAGACTGATTGGGAAACTCCCATGCACCCTCGAGGGCCCTGGTGAGGGTGTAGAGCTAATTCACGCATGGGACAAAACACTGAACTCCCCCTGAATCTGAGATTTGACTTCCCGATGGACCCTCCTCTTTAGCACTACTGAATAGACTCCACCGGGGGGGCTGAGGAGTGTGATCCCCCTGCAGTGGGAACACACCCACCATCAGAGCCAACCCCCGGGTGGTGATCAATTGACAACGCCATCTTCTCTTCTCCTGACTGTCCAAGACACTCGGCCGCAAATTCAATGAAACAACTACAAAGTTGATCATCGAACTGCTTGCCTAGGGTGTTCTGGTGCCCCTTATGTTTGAACATGGTGCTCATTATGGACAATCCGTGACAAGCACAGAAGTCTAAGAACAGAACACCGATTGGGTTCTGATTGATGATTGTTCTCCCAATCATGCCCCTCGAGGTCTCATTGTCATTGCCCACTTGAACATTGAAGTTCCTTTTCAGAACGATGGAGTGTCCAGTGGGAATGCTCTCCAGCACTCCTTCCAATGACTAAAAAGGGTGGATAAACTGAACTGTTGTTTGGTGCATGAGCACAAACAACAGTCAGGACCTGCTGCCTCACCGTAAGGTGGAGGGAGACTACCCTCTCGTCCACCGGGGTGGACCCCAATGTACAGGCGTCACTTGGGGGCAATAAGTATGCCCACATCTGCTCAGTGTCTTTCACCGTGGGCAACTCCAGAGGGGAAAATAATCCAATCCCTCTCGAAAGGACTGGTACCAGAGCCCAAGCTGTGTGAAGGCCTGTCCGACTATACATAGTCAGAACTTCTCTGCCTCACACAGGGTGGATATACTGAACTGTTGTTTTGTGCATGAGCACAAACAACAGTCAGGACCTGCCGCCCCACCGGAAGGTGGAGGGAAGCTACCCTCTCGTCCACAGGGGTGAACCCCAATTTACAAGTGTCAGCTGGGGGCAATCAGTTTGCCCACACCTGATCGGTGTCTCTCACCGTGGGGAACTCCAGAGGGGAAGAGAATCCAATCCCTCTCGAAAGGACTGGTATCAGAGTCCAAGCTGTGTGTGGAGGTGAGTCAGACTATATGTAGTTGGAACTTCTCTGCCTCACACACCAACGTGGGCTCCTTTCCTGCCGCAGAGGTGACATTCTGCGTCCCTAGAGCCAGTTTCTCTATCCAGGGATGGGACCCACAGGGTCCCCGCCTTTGGCCGCCGCTCAGCTCACAGGGCACCTGACCCCAGGAGATAAGCCTCAAAGGACAACACGACCAGGCAAGGGAATCATCACATGGGAAAGGATCATCAATCATCACAAGGAATCATCATCACCACAAGGGAAAACTTAATCTATTGTTTTTTATTCGTCACAAGGGGTCTCTGAGTCTTAGCCTTAGTCTGGTCCCCTACTTAGGACCTGTTAGCCATGGACATAAAGCCCCAGACAAGTTAGCTCCTAGAATCAATGGGACATACAAACCCCTCCACCATGATAACGTGACAACTCTCAGAGGGGCCTTTTTCACTGTTTTACTGATAAATACTTGCAGAAATGACAATGTTTTCAATTCACATTATACTGTGCAAGTTTCGACACAACAAAAACACTGACTAAGTTATAACGTTTAAATACAAAAAATGTGTAGTCAACATTAAGGGCAGTGCAAGTCAGTAAATTACGTCCTCTGCGCACATTGGTTCGAGACCGTCCTCCAATACGACCACATATGTTGTTTCGAAATGTACCAAATTACGACCAAGTGTTATGTTTTGTAGTTCAGCCACCCCTATCGGCCATGTAAATAGCAAAGTAAAGTGAACAATAAGTGTAGTTACTAGGACTCGAACCCGGGTTGTGTGATCGGAAGACGAGTGTCTATCCAAATGTGCTAACAGGTTCAGTAATTATTTAGATGTTGACTATGTGTTTTGTCAACCACAGTCAAGTCAAGACCAAGTCAACCATACTACACGCACTGAGCCTCTTACACTAACCCCAACCATTAGTGTCCCATGTAAAGACGTAACGGTGTACAACCTCACTGAAAGCCTAATACTAACCCATTAGTCCCGGTCATTACATTACGACCAGAAGATCGGGATGAAGTGCCTGTAATCCCACTTATGCTTCACTTTATTATTTTTTCGTTATTTACAATACGTACACTTGGTCGTATTTTGGTCCATGGTAAAACGACCAATATGATCGTATTGTTGGGGGACTTGTTGATTGGTTCAGTTGCCAGTCAACGACTGAGAGTGAACGGTTTTCTGTCTGTCTGTATATGTGCTCTGCGACTGGCAACCAGTCCAGGATTTGTCTCTGGTACAATTAAACACTGAAGCTTGTTGGGGAGAAAGTAGGCACCATTGTTTGGGTTTTCCTTTTTGGGTGGTGGCCCTGTCAGAAGCGGCACGGGCCCCATATATTCATTTAAGCATGAGTGGTTGTTTTGTAGTGTCTTTACTGTACATTCATGGCTGTGACTAACTTCAGTAAAATCATGGAATTTAAATTCTACACTATTAATGCTTCAAAGGATAAATCAATCAAAAATCATTAGAATATTTATTTTGCACTGACATTCCAATGCACCAGCATTATTATTTTTTCTTTACATCAGTCTCCAAACTTCAAATTCTTTTTGCCACCAAACGTTTGAAGACAGAGTTTGTAGGCTGGTCAGAAACAAATTAAAAATATCACTCACTATTAGCAAAGCTTCAATGTGACCGTGTGCCGTAAGTGAAGTGTTATGACAGTAACGACACTGTGGTGTAAAGTGTCTTGGTACGCATTGTTTTAAAACATCTACGATGAATAAAGTAATATTTACACACAGTTGTTGTCCGTGTATTGTTGGACATAATAATCTGGTGATGACGCGTTACTTTGCATCATTGCCCTTGCCATTGTTCCATTCTGTGGTCCCGCTGCCATGAGTGTGAAACTAGAGGCAACCAGACTAGCTGAAGCTAGCGACAAGAAGCTAACCCCCATTCATGCCCCTTTGAGGTTGAGTCTTTCATCCCCAGTGTGTGCCGATCATGTTTTCTTTTTGGGTCATCACAACAATCTTTCCGCCAGCGTTTTTACAATGAGTCTGCTCCGCAGTGTGGAGCAGAAGTGTGTCACCAAAACAAAACAATTTTTTTTTTGCAAATGTAGGGGCAGTATGGAGACCTGGAACCTGTGGTGCAGGGTGGATGCTATAACAAATGTGTATACACACATACACACACACCAACCAGGCATTCATTGCTATCATGAAACATGCCATTCTTATCATAAATCATTGGATTTTCTTTCCATCAACCAAGGCTCATGCGCCCACCAAGTTATGCAGCTTTACCATCTTTGCCTGCTCCACTTGTGGCCAAAGCTGCAGCCTCACAGTCCTCCGGAGTGAGATCTTCCTTAAACTTCCGCTTCTACGCCATCAGAAGCTCTGAACACTTCTCCGCCCTCCTAAAAGCATCCTAAAAATGTCTCATGAGCCGCGTTTCCACTGCAGGAACTTCGGGGTAAATTTACGGGGCCAGCCCCGTATGTGCGCATCTCCACTGCAGGAGCCTTCCCAACTGGGCCACGTTTACAGGAACTTACGGGGACGAGCGGAGGTTCTACTCGAGGGTAGGTACTCCGCCTGTCGTGCTGATTGACTAAAAATTATTTAGTATAAAAAATTATCTTACCTTCATGCGCGACGATGTATTCTCGGCTTAAGTCTCCAAAAGAATTCTCGTAATAATCATCTCGCTACACTGAGAGGAGTGCGATAAACAATTTCTAGCGAGGGGTGGAAGCAATACTAATACTTTTCACCGTCTAAACAGTGCCACAAACTTAAGTATAAAGTGTGTGAAGCTGCGCGCCACAGAAGCCTCAGTTGTAAAACCATCGACAAGTTAGGGTTTGTCATGTTTTTTTCTTTTGTAATGATCTGTCAAGAGGGTAAAGTTTGGTGGAGGACCCAGTCGCAGGGATGCAGGGCACTTGAGGCTGCGGCAGACGTGGTTCGGGGACTTGAGGCTGCGGCAGACGTGGTTCGGGGACTTGAGGCTGCGGCAGACGTGGTTCGGGGACTTGAGGCTGCGGCAGACGTGGTTCGGGGACTTGAGGCTTGCTACCCAGAGCACCACCAGCCGAAGCCAGGAGCCGCAGGGCTTCGTCCAACAGGGCTATTAATAGGGCTAATAGAGGCAAGTATTTGTTCCTGGCATGACAGAGCTCCCGCTGGGTCCTTCTGTGATCGGTTCATTCTCTCAAGAGGGTAAAGTTTGGTGGAGGACCCAGTCGCAGGGCATGGAGGCGAAGGTGATGTACAAAAAAGTAGTGATGGGTCAAATGACACGGAAGCGCCGGCGCGTGTATAGCGCACAGAGGGGAAACCCCGTGTCGGCGCGCGTATCCCTTTAAGAAAAATCACGTGACCGATACAGTTCCTGTATCGCTTGGCTGCAAAGCGCCAAATTGTGTTTATAAACAAGCAAATGTGTCAAGTCGTTTGCGGGTTTTGTTGTATGGAGAGAATACTTTGGTTTGAGCTTTGCGTTGTGGTTTGTGTTTCGTTGGTTTTTGATATGGCATCATCTACTGAGAACATGGATCAACCGAGAAAGCGAAAGTTTTCTCCCGTATGGGATCATTTTGATCTTATTACGGAGAATAAGGTGAGTGACTTTACTGTTCCTGTTCCTACTTTTGATCCGTTTTCATTCAAATGATCTGTATTCCAAAATTTGTCTGAAGGACATTTAAATTATTTTTACATCAAGTAACGTTTATTTGTATTTTAGGTGAAATGTAGGATCTGCTCCCAGGAGCTGTCTTACATTAACAGGAGCACGTCTTCAATGCTGAGGCATTATCGTGCACGGCATGAGAAGGACGAAACGGAAACACCAGTCAATTCTCCTGTGATGAACTCTGGTGCTTCCAGAAAGCAAGCGGTGGATCAGGCTATAGTGAGCATGATCATTAAAGACTGTCAGCCGCTCAGCATTGTGGAAGACGAGGGGTTCCGAGACCTGCTCCAGCTGCTTGAGCCATCATATGTTCTGCCAACCAGAAAGGTATGTGAAAGGAAAGAATAAATTGATGTTATACATGTTCGCTAAGTGATTCAACATATTTTATGTACTTTCATTCATTCATCTACTCTACTTGTGTTTTCAATATTAGGCTATCAAGAACATGGTTAGCCACAAATATGAGGCGCAAAAGGAGAAGGTCAAAGAAGAACTGCAGAGTGCCGTTGCAGTGAGTTTGACAGCTGATATGTGGACATCCATTAACATGGAGGCATACCTGGCTGTAACTTGTCACTACATTGACACTGAGAACCATGCACTGCGTACTTCAGTTTTGGGAGTCTAGCACTTTCCTCAGCACCATACTGCTGAAAATATGGCCCAGGTGAAAAAAAAACTAATGGCGGAGTGGGCTATAGCGGAAAAAGTTAGATGTCTGGTCACTGATGCTGCTGCAAATATGATTGCATGTGCCAGAAAGCTGCAAATGAAGCATTCTATTTGCATTGCACATTCACTTAACCTAACAGTGAGAAAGTCATGTGACCAAATAGAAACACTCTCAGATATCCGCAATAAAACAAGGCAAATTGTAACATTCTTCAGAACGAGCACCACAGCTAAAGAAAAGCTAGCTCAAGTTCAGCAACAGATGGGAAGACCAGTGCTGAAATTAATAAATGAGGTACCAACTAGATGGAACAGCACATATCACATGTTGGAACGACTTACAGAGTAAAAGGAGCCAGTGGTGGTAGCTCTGGCCTCTGTAAGAAATGATACTGCTCCATTGAGTGCAGAGGACTTCAATATCATAGAGGGAACAATCCGTGTGCTTGCTCCCTTCAATCATGCGACAGTGGAGCTGTCAGAAGAAAAAAGAGTCTCCGGATCAAAGGTCATTCCGATGCTGAAAATGCTGCACTGCTCACTGCAGCGGAATGCCTTAAATGTGACCACAGACACAGTGATTCGACTTGTGGAGAACCTAAATAGAAGAGTTGTGGATCATTTGTGCAACCTTGAGTCTCTCAGTGTAATGACACTTGCAACACTGCTGGACCCCAGGTACAAGACAGTTGGCTTTCTGAGTTCATCAAGAGCCAATGAAGCAGTGAAACGCTTAAAAGCAGAGTGTGCTGCGGAAATGAGGAGCCCTGAGCCCAGCCAAACCCCCCCAGAAGAAGCACAGCCTGGACCTTCTACACAACATGTACCACCTGCACCCAGGTCAGGCATGTCATAGAATTGTTAATTCTGTTTATTTGTGTTGTCATGTTTTTGCAAGTCATATCATATGATTTGGAATTAATTACTAACGCAGATGTATTGTATTTTTGTTCTTAGATGACCTGTGGCAGCAGCTGGATGCTGAGGTTTTGGAAAACCGAGCAAATACAAACGTCACCACTGATGCCATCATTGAAGTGCAGCGTTATCTTTCAGAGAACAACACACAACGAACACAGGATCCGTTGCAGTACTGGCAAACTCAAAGACTGAATTACCCGAATCTTTACAAACTTGCAATGAAATGTTTATGTACTCCGTCATCGTCTGTACCGTGTGAAAGGGTTTTCTCCAAAGCAGGAGAAATTGTCTCAAAGAGACGAAATCGCCTCGGGCCAAACATGCTAAAGAAGCTGATGTTGTAAAAATGTGTAAATTAACCACGTCTGTCTCCACAGTCTTTATTGAAGTTGCCTGCAATGCTTTTTTAAATCCAGCAGATGTCGCTATTAAGTGATACACTACCACTGTCAACACAGTGTCAACACAGTTTAGGGATAGTGCCACACACCCCATGAGGCCTCATCTGCCCATCACTACAAAAAAGGACTTTAATTACTACAAAACAAAAGCGAACTCCAAATGGCAAGAGAAAATAAAACGTGGGGAGGACAACAAGGCAAAAACTGGTAGCATGACGGAGGGAAATGACAATGAACCGACACAGACAGAGGGGAGACAGGAGACTAAACACACACACGCTAATGACACAACAAGACACACCTGGGGCAAGACACAAGTGGCTGAGGGCACTGATTGGTTGACACGAGAACGGGCAGGATTACACTTAACAAGACCAAGGGAGACACACAAGGAAAAACAGAACCCAAACATGACATGATCCTTATTTGCATCTGTAGATTTGTCAGAAAGGGGAATAAATTCTGTAGTTTTATTTCAGTAAACCATTTATATTGCACTTTTCTCGTGAATGGATCTCAGAAAAGGATTGGCTGATTATAGTTTATAGGCTATTTTTATTTAACTGTACACCTTGCAGAGATTTAGTTTAAAAATGGTTATGCAGCATTTATATTTACATTTTATTATTTGAACAACTGAGCATTTTCATGAACCAGGTGAATAAACCTGTTTATTATTTATTCATTTGATTTAGCCACTATTCACTGAAATATCTATAAATATAGTTTCAATTAAACTACTTGTGACTTGTCATATTTTGGCTTTGACTGAAAATTTTCTTGCGGGGGAAAATAAATAAATATATCGGAATATATATCGTATATCCATATTAAGCCAAAATATATCGGGATATGAGTTTTGGTCCATATCGCCCAGCCTTACGTCACGTCATTGCTGCACGTAATAAATGAGTCGTCTGTGTGACTAAATTACTAATCTCACCACAAATGTCAACGTTATGCTTCATGTTTTAAGTGGGATTAAGTCAAATATAAAGTCACAACTGTTACTCGAAACAACTTTGCCGATTCACGTACGCCTCCCTTGCGGACCTCGCGGATGCGTCAAGCATAAATCTTAAAGCTTGAATGCCCCTGCCCACGCGGAGCGCATATTGGACTTTTTATGACATAGAGGTCGCATATATGCGACCTGGCCGTTCAGACTATGATCGCATTACAAAAATTCGGATACGTATCCGATCTAGGACCACATATGAAACTGACCCTGGTCAGATATGAAAAAATCGGAATTGAGCCGTTCAGGCTGACATGAAAAGTCAGATACAGGTCACATTTGGGCAAAAAAAATCCGATCTGGGTCGCATTTGCCTGCAGTTTGAACGTACCTTTTGAGAGAAATGTCTTGTGAGTTTTGCTGGTGCGGTCCTTCACGCTTGATGACAATTTGACCGCCAGATTTGTGTGTGACATGTAAAATGTTGGTGAAATCCCAAAGTGTCGTCACAAATGATTCTGTTGTCAGTGACTGCTCAATCAATAGTGGCAAAGTTGCATATGACACATTCCTTGCTTATATAGAAAGCAGCACCATGGTGTCATAGTGACGGAAGAGTCAGAGCATGCTTGTTACATTTGCGTGCACATAAATTACACTCCTGTGAATACACAACATTTTTGGAACCTTGTATTTCCTTTAACTTTCACTCAGCTATTTACTTTATCTTCTCCATCACTTTCTGTGTTAAAACACATACAAATCACATGTAACTTAGTGTACTGTACATTCTTTGTTTTCTTCTCAACCAAACTGTCATCATCGCTGACAGACTGATGTGAAATTCCGTCCACTCAACTTTATTTATTATATAGCGATATTCAATACCACAAGTACTCAACTCTCGAGTAGTCATCTATACAGTAGTACCACTTGTTCTTTTGATGCATACAGATATATCCCAATATAATATTTTCTTTAAGATTGCATGAAATCAATGGCAATTTTCTATTTTTTTAATATCTAGTTCCTGATTGTAAAACGGCCACAAGGCATCAGCCACCGTCACGAGTACCGATACCTTGAAATAAGGCCAGGTACCGGCCCAACACAGATACCTGGTATCGGTATTCATTTATACCTATTAAAACAAGCATCACTGCAAACAAAGTGCTGTACAGGGAGTACAAATCAGTGATAGTTAAACATAGTAAAAACAATACATGCATATCATAAAAACAGTAAACACAATAAAACACTAAAATAATGCTGAGTCTCATGCTCATGCATCATCTCTTAGCCAAAGAATAAAAATGGGTTTGAAGATGAGTTCTAAGAATGGTCAGAAAGGGGGCTTGTCTAACGTTTAGTGGGAGGTGATTCCAAAGGGAGGATTAAAAATGCAATGGAAAAAGCTTGATTCCCTCTGAGCAACCGCTTAGTCCTCGGTACCTCCAGTAGAGTCTGGTCCGCTGACCGGAGGCAACAGGCAGGTGCGTAGGAGTCGAGGAGTTCAGAGACGTAAGGTGGGGCAAGATCATTTAAAGATTTCAAAACCAATAAAGGAATTTTTAAATAAATAAATTATACACAGAGGCAGGAATTGTAGTGATGTGCTCCCTTCTACAAGCATCAGTTAAGTGGGGAGCAGCAGTTACACATGAGGGAGGACTGGCTGACTCCAAAATAAAGTGCATTATAGTGATCCAGTCAAGATGTAATGAAGGCATGGATTCCTGTTTGTCAAATAGCAATTATTTACTGTAAAATCCCATGAATAACACACACCCGTGTATAATGTGAAAAAAAAACTGACTGTTTTTGTACTGTACTTGAATACGGTTGCGCTGATTTGCTGGTATATCTTTTAGTATCAGAGTAAATAATATAAATGAATAAAAATTCAAGACATGCCAATAAAATGTAAATGCTTTTAAATCCCGGTTAAAAACGTTGCTCTTCCTATAGCAATGTTAAGGTCTTTCAAAGTAAAATCATCGTTTGCCAAAATCTTGTTCTTGCACTGAACATTCTTATAGTAACTTTAATAAGCAATTTTTTTTATTCATCTACTTTGCTTTTTAACAGCTTGTTTCTGTTTTTAAATTTGTACTTTTACTTACAGTATTTGAAGCATATTGAATTGAGTTGGGGCAGCACGGTGGCTGACTGGTTAGCACGTCCGCCCCCCAGTGCAAAGGACGTGCGATCGAGTCCGGGCTTCGGGCTTCCTGGGTGGAGTTTGCATGTTCTCCCTGTGCTTGCATGAGTTTTCTCCGGGTAATCCGGGTTTCCTCCCACATTCCAAAGGCTTGCATGGCAGGTTAATTGAACACTCGAAATTCTCCATAGGTGTGATTGTGAGTGTGGATGGTTGTTCGTCTCTGTGTGCCCTGTGATTGGCTGGCAACCAGTTCAGGGTGTACCCCGCCTACTGTCCGAAGCTAGCTGGGATAGGCTCCAGCGACCCTTGTGAGAAGTTCAAACTTAGGAGTTTGACTGTTATTTTAATTGACAGCTTTTATTTATGTGCAGCTCTAAAGACAAACATAAAAATTGAAATTGAAAATTGAAACAGAGACAAAACCACATCACTTTAGTCTTACCCAGGTGAACCCATACAGGTCAGTCATGCTGAGAGGAAGAGAAATCTCAGGGGACCTCAGAAAGTGGGTAGTGGCAGCACATCTGTCTGGGGAAAGCTATAAAGTCATCAAAAAAAAAAAGTTGCGCTTCATCATTCCACTGTGACGCAGATCATCTGCAACTAGAGAACACTGAAAATTACTACAATCCAGCCTAGAAGTGGACGACTTTCTAAAAATGTCAGCAAGAACCACAAGAAAAATGATAATTCAGGTAAAAAGCTAACTAGAACATCACATCAAGGGCTTTGTAGACCTCTTTTGCTGCATCTGGGAGACATGCGCATGCTTCAACAATCAGAAGAAAAGTCAATCAAGGCTTTCATGGAAGCCTTGCTAGATAGAAGCCTCTGCTCACAAAAAAGATCAAAGCTGCCTATCTCAACTTTGCCAGCGAGACCACACTGAAGCTTTTTGGAACTGTAACACAGTCTTAAATCCATTACTAGATCGTTCCAATATTACAACATGTATAAGGCGATTATTCCAATATTACAACATGTATAAGGCGATTACAATCTACTAAAGTAATAGGGGAATATATGGATGATTTTGGCCTCATCGACAGCTGGAGAATTAAAAACCCAACTAAGAAGGAATTTACCTTCTTTTCCGCTGTGCATCGGTCTTTTTCAAGAATTGATTATTTTCTTACAAATAATTCTATTTCTGATAAAAAATTTACAAAAATACATCCTATTATTATTAGCGACCATGCACCAGTCTCCCTTACCCTACAAGTTGATTATACCTTTAAACCACCCCCGACATGGTGTTTTAACATCTCACTGCTAAATGACGCAAAGTTTGACAAAATTATAAGAAAAGAGTGGGCAGACTTTTTGAAAATAAATGACTCTCCAGACTTATCTCCATCTCTTCTCTGGGAAGCTGGGAAAGTGTTAGAGGTAAAATTATATCATATTCATCATTCAAAAAGAAACAGGATAAAAAATTAGACAACTGACAGATGAGTATGCAATAAACCCAAATAACCAAATATGGACTGACAAAATACAAAAATACAGTTAGACGATATTTTATATAAAAAGACAGAGTTTTTAATACAACAGTTGAGATACAACAACTTTGAATATAATAACAAATCAGGTAAATTTTTTGCAAACCAACTTTTAAACGCAATCGGGAAAAATCTCTTGTAGCGGCTATTAAAGGGACAACTGGTGAATGCACAAAATCACCAGAAGAAATAATCAAATTTTTTATAACTATTATCGCAACCTATACTCAGAAACTAAAACGCCTAACCCTGAGCATATTGAGGCATTCCTCAGTAGCTTAAATATACCTCAGTTAACTACTGAATATTAAGATATGTTAGATGCGTGACTTACTATAAACGAGTTGTACAGTGCTCTAGATAGTATGCCTAATGGCAGAGCACCTGGCCCGGATGGTTATCCGGCTATATTTTTTAAGCACTTTTGGTTAATGCTTGCTCCATTATTCTTAAGAGTAGTAACAGAAATTAAAACTAATGGTTACATACACCCACACATAAATACAGCAGCAATTAAACTTTTATTAAAGCCAGAAAAAGACCCCACCCTTCCATCAGGTTACCGTCCGATTTCACTAATTAACTGATATTAAAATTATTGCTAAGGCTTCCGCACCTAGACTAGAAACAGTAATCTCGACAATCATTCATAGCGACCAAACAGGCTTTATTAAAGGTCGTCACTCTACTAATAATGTTAGGAGGCTCTTTAACCTTATTAGCATGTCACAGCGGCATGATAAAAAGGCAGTTATTATATCGTTGGATGCAGAAAAAGCTTTCAACAAAGTTAACTGGTTCTTCCTCTTTGCTGTTTTAAATAAATTTTGTTTTGGGAAGTCATTTATTCACTGGGTTTCAGTATTATATGATTCTCCTAAAGCTACAGTTACTACTAATGAGATTATATCTCAGAGTTTTACTCTACAGAGAGGCACGAGACGATGATGATGATGTGCATCAATGTGCTCTTTAGCACTGGTCGATGCTTTTCGTCTTTGAAAAAAATGCTCAAGCGTGAGCTGCTTGCAACCGGTCGCCATTTTCGCTTCCCATCCCCAGCCATTGTCCCCTCTAGCTCCGCCTCACGTCTTCTACTGACGCCTACCCAATCTTGTCAAAAGAGAGTCATCGCTGCCTTCTAGGGGCCAAAAATAGTCATTAGGCTAACTCGATCTGCTTGAATCTTTCACCACAGCTGGCCAAGGCTTTCCTCCACCCGTTTCCCCAAAAAAAAATAAAAAATTGGAGAACGTCTTTTAACGTCCTTGGCGGCCCTCCGTAGGTTTTTACTAAACGTCATTTAACGTTTTTGGCAGTAAAAGAGTTAATAACTAAACTCTCACATTTATCAAATTATTCTACAGTATTAACTGGACAAAATCAACACTACTACCTATTACAGAAAATTCATGGAACCCTGCATGCCAGGACCCACACTACTCATTTCCTAAAGGCAATTTAAAATACTTGGGCATAAAAATCTTACCTAAATTAACAGATTTAATTAATTTAAACTGTGCTCCACTTCTGGATAGCATTTATAGTGATTTGGAGCGCTGGAATAATCGTCCTATTTCTCTAATAGGACGAATAGCCACCATTAAAAGGAAAGTTTTACCCAAAATAAATAATTTTTTCTCAATGATTCCATTTAAACCTACGTCTAACTGGTTCCAGTTGTTGGACTCGGCCGTTACAAAATTTTACTGGAATAAAAAAAAAGCAAAGATTAGTCTATCTACTCTTCAGAAAAGTAAATCCAAAGGAGGTCTAGAGGCACCAAATTTTATGCACTACTATATAGCTAACCAGCTGCAATATGTCATTCTATGGGCACAACTCAACAGAGATACTAACTGTTGGCTGGAACTAGAACAGAAGGATTGTAATAACCTCAGACTTTTAGATTTACTCTTTATTACATCGATTAAGCGACACAATTGTTTTAAAAACCCAATGATTTCCGCCACCCTGACTGCCTGGTGGAAGGCACTAGAAATGACAAAAGCCCAAGTGGAGCTCTGCGGGCTTTCTCCTCTATGACATAACCCCGACTTTCAACTTAACAACCAATCGTTTTATTTGGGTGTGTGGGAGCAGAAAGGAATTACACATCTCCACCATCTTTTTTTCAGATAATATGTTTATATCATATACATCCTTGCTCCAAAAATACAAAATAAAAAACTGCATTTTTTTACATTATCTGCAAGTTAAAAGTATGATAAAGAAACAAATTCCAACACTTTGGGGTATGCACCAACCTCCTGTTTTAGCTAAAGATATTTCCAAGCTCTCTCCGACAACAACAAAAAACTTCTCAAAAATATACAGTATAAGTTACTTTCGTATACTGATCAAATGTATTTACCCATCTCGAAATGGGAGACAGACTTATCTATAGCTCCGGAATCTGACTTTTGGATTCAAGTTTGTGATAACGTATTTAAAATGACAAAACACACAAATTTACAACTCATCCAATATAAAATTATTCATAGAACATACATTACTCAATATATGAGGAAGAAAATGGGATTGTCAGACTCTGACATTTGTCTCCAGTGTTTACAACACTAAAGCTTATGCACGTGTGTTGTTCGTTGACTTTAGCTCAGCGTTCACAATGCAGCCGCACCTGCTTTTGGGTAAACTGAAGGAGATGAATGTGAACCCGTACATCTCGAGGTGGTATCACTCCTTCCTGACACAGCGCACACAGCAAGTCAGGGTCAACAGCTCCCTCTCGGAACCCAGATTGATAAGCACAGGCGCCCCACAGGGCTGCGTCAGCTCCCCGGTCCTCTTCACATTGTAAACAAATGATTGTGTGACATCACACCCTGAGAACTTTATCATTAAGTTCTCTGATGACACAGCTATCGTCAGCTTGCTGCAGGCCGGCGGTAGCCCACTGGACTATTTCTCAGAAATAGAGAAATTTGTCCAGTGGTGTGACCGGAATCATCTTGTGCTCAATGTGGGGAAGACAGAGGAGGTGATATTTGATCCAAAAACTGTTGGTGACCACAGGCCAGTCGTCATTAAAGGCAATCACATCAGCCAGGTGGGTTCATACAGGTATCTGGGGGTCCACATTGACAACACACTCAGCTGGAGGGTACACGTTGGAAGTCTCTGCTCCAAACTCCAACAGCGTCTCTATTTCCTACGCAGACTGAGGGTCTATGGAGTGGAGCAGAGGATCATGCTGTTGTTCTACCAGGCTGCATTGGAAAGTATCATCAGATACGGCATTGCGGCCTGGTACGGCAACCTGACTGTGCAGTCAAGGTCACAGATTGCCGGTCTGGTGCGGACTGCCATGAAGATCATGGGGGTCGGGAATCATCCTTCCCCACAGATGCTTTATGAGCAGTCCGTCACCAGACTGGCACAGAAAATTGTTACTGACCCGACTCACATTGTGCATCATGAGTTCCAGCTACTGCCTTCCGGCAGGAGATTCAGGGCCCCCAGAACCAGGCTGAACCGCTACAAGAACTCATTCCTGCCGACATCCATCAAATTACTTAATAACCGACATTAACTAAGTGGTGCAATATATATATATAGGAGTGTGTGTGTATTATTTATTTTAATTATCTCTCTCTATTCCGTTGTTTTTCTCACTGTAAACTACTGCTGCACTTCTTATTTAATTTTGATTTTATCTCTTTCTATTCTGTTGTTTTTTCCTTACTGTAAACTGCAGCTGGACGGAGTCCAGGAAAAAGTTCCCCACGGGAAAATAAAAGTATATCGTATCGTATCGTAACACTACAGACACTTATTTTCATGCTTTATGACTGCACTCCGGTTATGTATTTCTGGACTAAAATGTTAGAAAAACTTTCCGCTATCTTGGACTGTAGGATACCTTTATCTCCAAACTTGTGTTTGCTAGGTGACCTAACAACAACTGACTTACCACGTAAACAATTTCAATCTACAGCCCTTACTATCGCGAAAAAAACAATTCTTGTTCACTGGAAAAATAAACAAACTCTGAATATCGACCAATAATCTGACCTCATAAATCACATTTTAATGGAAAAAATATCTGCCTTGAATAAAAACCAAATCTCAAAATTTATAGAAACATGATCTACGTATATAGAATCTTTTAATCTAAATCTGGTTACTTAATTCTGCCTGTTAACGAGAGCCACCACATCGCGATAACTTACATTCTATCTATCTATCTATCTATCTATCTATCTATCTATCTATCTATCAAACTGTGAGGTGTGGTTGCTTTCAGTGACAGTTCGAAAACAGCATATGGCCTTCAATCAATCAATAGCCTACATGCTTTTTAATTACACAAGGATTTTTGTTTTTTGTAGGCTGCCCGGGTCCCTATCACCCACAAATAGCAGGGGCACATTGTATAGAATATATATTGTGGTGATATTTATTTTTATTTTGTCTTCATGAGCATAGTCAATATTGGAGTAATCCAGCTACAATACTTTAATATTATGGTGCTTGGATTACGTTACTAACTACATTTTTAAGCAGGTAACTTTTAACTGAAACGGATTACATTTTAAAAGTAACCCTCCCAACCCTGTATATACATACGTAAATAAATAAATATATATATATATATATATATATATATATATATATATATATATATATACACACACACACACACATTTTACAGGGTATACACGGGTATACGGTGCATACTTCTTTTTTAGCCAGGGGCTAGGAAATGCATTATGTCAATGAGATGTTCTCCCTAAGCTACAAAGACAACAGTGTGTGTGTGTGTGTGTGTGTGTGTATGTGTGTGTTGTTAGTTTTTATTATTGTATTTAAAAAATAAAAGTTTTTTTTTCCCAAATAAAAAAGTGGGTCACTTTTTCACGTAAAAAAAAGCTCTCTTTGACTTCCATTTATCCTTCAAATCTGCAACTGAGTTAAGTTGACGGTCTGGAGTTTTAGCTCACATGAAGTTGATTTTAATGTAGGAAACTTAAAACACTTAAAATAAAATTATATTGAGGTCGAACCTGACAGTTTTTTCACAATTTTTGTTCATTGTTCTAAATATTGTTTTATAACATATTATTTATATATGTGTCTCATGATAAATACATTCATTCAGGCTGCTTGTATTACCAGTAATAACTACAAACTGCTTCTAATCAAGTCATGATAGATTTATTATTGTGAGGCTGTAGAAATTATGGATTTTTCCTACATGTCACCGTTTCTAAAACGGGCCGTTTTACTGGACTACTTAAAAAAAATAAAAAGTTACATTTTAGAGTATATCCACTTCTCCAGGGACGTTTACCAAACACTACCGTGAAACCCTGCACATGCTCCTCCTTTGTCTATTAACCTGTGTGAGTTCAACACCGTCAACGAACAATCCGCTTTCTCACCCATCTCACTCGAAACCACACTCAAACAAGAGATACTTCATTGGACATTCTGGAATCTGCAAGAAGTCATGCAACTATGGGAAATACAGACAGCTGATAATAGATCCAAATGGTTTGCTCAATTGTAGACAATGAAGTGAGAAGCATGAAAGAGTGCTGAGAAAGGGGTGGGGCCTAGGAAATAGGAGGTAATAGGGCAGGTACAACTGTTTGGATACATCTGGGTAATTATTATCCAACAGTTTACTTAGACTTGACTATATGACGTGCTCTCTCTCTCTCTCTCTCTCTCTCTCTCTCTCTCTCTCACACACATACATGCAGAAGGAGAGAGGAAGCCAATGAAGAGGGGGGAGGGAAAGCACAACCCAAGCAAAAGAGTAGAAACAGACAGAATAGTGAGCAAGCCCCCGAGTGCGTTTAAAGAGAGAGAAGGCGTCAGATAGGTGTGTAAATCCTCAGGTGGGTGGAGAGAAAAACAAAAGCGATTGAAAGTGAGTGACAGTTTGACCGAGAGAAGCCAAAGTGTATAGGATCATGTCTTTAAATGGGAAGGTGGCTCTGGTGACCGGGGGAGCTCAAGGCATTGGGAGAGCCGTAGTCCAGTCCCTCCTACAGAGCTCGGCGAAGGTCAGTCCTGATCACTCTTACTGCTTCTTTTCACCACTTTGACAGTTGCTCACGCTATTGCTCACATCATCGCCATTAATTAGACAAGTTTTCATTAACAGACTCTTCTTGCACAACTGACATGACTTTTAGCTTTTCTGCACAGCCTGTTTTGACCGACTGCTTTGGCTTCACCTACGTGCTAACCTGCATCACAACGAAATATCATTAGAAGTCGTTGACTGTTGGGATTAAACGTTTGGGGGATCTGTTGCATGAAACACTGACAATATTATCTGTGAATGATTGGGAGTCCTCTGTGATTTAATTTTACTAGTGATAGACCGATGTGTTTTTTTCAGGGCCGATAAAATTATCAGTAGTCAAGGAGGCCGATGACCGATATTTGAAACCGATATTCATTTGCAGGAAAAAAAAGAAAACGTTGGTATAAAAATGTTAAATGATAAAAAATTCCAGCACTTTACTGCTAAAATGCCTTTAAGCACAAGTTTATCAAACAGCTTTTGTGATTTGCAACATGTTAAAGGGGTTTTAGAGCTTAGAAAATAGACAACTTTGTTTTAAAATTCTGACCAAAAAAAGTGCATAGTGCCCCCAGGCTCAGCAGTATATCTTAAAAAGTTACCTAAATGAAAAGAGCACATGCACTCACTCACTGTTTAATGCCCAAATAGCTGCTGATTCGAGAACGAACAGTTAGCTCGCGGGCTAACCGTTAGCCTGCACGCTAATTCTCAAAAAGCTGCTAATTCGTGGGCTAACCATACCCTGCACAATTCCCAAACGGCCGCTAATTTATGAGCCAACGGTTAGGTCGTGGGCTAACCGTTAGCCCGCACACTAAATCCCGACGCATTTTAAACTCGCGGGGGCAGCTTTACTTATATAGCTTATTTAATACTCAAGGTAGTAAGTATAACTTACATCTTTAACTGCACACTGGCTCGGTGAGACCGTCTTCTGCATTTGATTTTCTCTTCTGCATGTGAGCGTCAAGAGAAGAGCTGAGCTTTCGCTGCTTATCGGCTGTTAGCACTGCACGAGCAACCAATGAGATGATGCTGTGGGCGGGCTGATGCTGCAGGGAGTCAACAGCCACTGAAGCACCCTTCGGAGCAAAAATAACAGTTTTATTTTAATTTATCGTCCGTCAAAACAAAACAAAAAAAGCCGATGCAGATATTCACAAAATGCTGAATATCGGCCGGGTCTATTCCTAAATTTTACAATAAAGAAAACATCAGCACAATCCTTTTGAAGTTTTACTGAAAAGTTTTGTGTCCTTTAGGTGGCTGTGGTTGACCTGAACAAAACCCGCGGTGAAGAGTGCAAGAAACAGCTGGATGCGGAATTTGGAGATGACAGAAACACATTTATTCAGTGTGATGTTTCCATTGGAGACTCACTGAGAGGTAACTGTCACTCAGCATGTGAGGAGTGACATACTGTAATAGGAAACGTTTAACACACTTGCTGGTACTATAAAATAGGAAACTCTCACATTTGTTCTTTTGGTTGTAGCACAATACAAATTCATAAAACGTTTCAGTTGGTCAGGTTTAACTAGTAAGTGACTTTAAAAAAATTGCCTAAAACTTGTAGTCTACGTTCAGGTAGACTTTGCAAACATTTTCCAGGAGTAGTTACTTGCTTGTGCATGCTGACTGTTACATTGAGAGTGTGGGAAAAGCTGCCACAGACAAGCTGTGACAATCTGGTCACTTTTGGATCCCAATGACAAGCAGCAATCAGAGTTCAGTTCAAATGAAGCTTGTCTGGTCTTGTACATAGTCACATGACTGCTTGTTTCGCTGCATTTCTGCTGTTGGTTCCACAGAACGGCACGTTGTGCACGGTATATGGGGAAATGAGGCTCTGAGTGAGTGAGATGACAAGCAAAAGGAAAGAGGTTTCGATGTGTGACAGACTGTAAAACCCTGCAGGCTCACAACTGTGGAATGCTGTTTGTTACTTCAAAATGTGTGATAGTGTCACCGCTGTCGATTAGTACGTGTCTACCTGAGTGCTGAAGAGATAACTTTTCTCAAGTCAGGTGTGTTTGTTTCTAATTGTGTGGTGGCCAAGTGTGGAATGCAGCTGCTATTGACACATGCAGGTTTTACCACCTGGAGTTTGTCAGTAGTTGATGAAACCTGATCTGTCTGTGGAGATAAACAACAAGCTGGTGGCTCATGGTGGGAGAGATTTACCGTCTTACACTGTTGTCGACCTCTGACTTTATAAATAGCTTGCTCATTGTTCTCAATGGTAAGTTCAACATCCAATGTTGAGTTAGATAATAAAACATTTACAACCAAATGCTGAACAGTTTGTTGAAGTCCAACAGTACGTGAGTTATATAACACTCACTGACATATATGTGCTCAGCGTAAATGAGTAGACCCCCTTCAAAAATGTAAAGATTTTATTCAATATTTCAATGAAAAATAAAAACAATTTCCAAAATTTGGACATAATGTTTTCAGTAGAATATGCGCTTAACTTTCAACATTAAAGTAAGGTTGATAATAGAATGCATTGATTACAAAATCCTTATTTTAATCAAATTAACTAATGCCAAAAACGACAAAAACGACTGCATCAAGTATTTTCTATGACCTCCATGACATTTATGGATAGCAATATGTCTGCTAGTCCTGGAGTTAACACGTTTTCAGTCTTGTCAGTCTTGTATGTATGTACAGTATGAATGTACAGTATATATATATATATATATATATATACACACATATACACACATACATACATCTTCTCTTATCAACCAATCACAGCTCAGCTTCAGAAAGCAGGTGAGCTGTGATTGGTCATTGCCTGATTGGTCTTTGCCTGAGTCCTGAGCAACATTGATGTCATCTTCAGTCGACAGTAAATGGCTAAATGGCCGCCCCCTGAGATGGAGACTAACGGCTGGGTTTTGCTTGATAACTCATATTTAACTAACACAATATTAACCAGAATACCATATTTAGACTAGTGGGGCTGCATAGAACATATTGTCAAAAAAAAAAAAAATTTGTGGGGGTTAACTTCACCTTTAAAATGTTGCACCGAATTGTTCTATGAAGACAGTACAAGGATGACAGAATTGGAGTGATGTGGCTGAACCTATGAGATCTCGACTCAAGCCCAACGGTGGCAAGTTTTGTTTAGACAGCTGAAGAGAAAATGACTCTCCTGACCATCAAGTTGTTACAGTACACAGTAAATTCTGTAATGTACATGTGCCTCTATTTAGAGTAGATTTGACTATTTAGATTGGGACCAAATAAACTCGCAGTAAAACTAAGTTTTAGAGTGAACTAAGATTTATACTAGGAAGAGAGTAAAATAAAATAAAAATGAAAAAAACGTATTCAAGGTTTGAGGTACGAACAAACGACCACACTACCACCTGAGATATGCCCCTCCTACAGTTAGCTTTTCTCCAAGAGACCAAAGACATAGTTTTTTTGGTCTCTTGGAGAAGAGTCCATGCAATCATGGAATCAGCTGCAGCTGACATGAGCAATAACTCAGGAGCTGTGTGGCTCAGGGAGTAGATTGGCTGTCTCCCAAGCTGAAGGTCGTTAGCTCGTTCCTACTTTGAGTCGCTTTTATTTTTAATTTTTTCCAATTCTTTATTTTACTCTTTTCCAAGTGTAAATATTACTCTAAAACTGAGTCTATTTGGTCCCACTCGAGATAAAGTCAAATTTACTCTTCAGAATTTACTGTGGATATATTATCTTGGTTATTTTTTGTTTGTTGGAATAGAATCATGGAAGTACTATTTCTCTTTTTTTACTATTTATTTTGCTCTTGAGCTTGTTTTAGAAACTCTGTACATTAAAGGATTGTTGTCATAAAAATGGATGTTAAATTTTGTTCCTTGTGAAACAAATACTTGAAATCCTTCACTATTGCCATGATATCTGTCGTTTAGATGCCTTCCAGAGTACAGTAGACCAGTTTGGTCGTCTAGACATTGTCATCAACAATGCTGGAATCAACAATGAAAAGAACTGGGAGAAGACCATACAAGTGAACCTGGTGAGATAATAATCCGAAAAGTAATCACAATCTTTCACTTTTTCCACATTTTATGTTACAGTCAGACATCAGTCAAGTCAGACATCCCAAAATGGAATACATTTATTTATGTATCTCTTTGAATTCTACATACAACACCCAGTGTTTCCCACACCATGTTAATACTTGAGCGAGCCACCCAAGTAAACTGGCCACCACACTAGTAGATTTCAAGAAAATTTAATAAAAATATATCCCCCAAAAAAACATGTCGCGACTAGATAGACCGCATGTAACATTAGTTCGTCGTTACTCACTTGTGGATCATTAGGTTAGAGGAGATACAAGTAGCAGGACTGGGACCCACCCGTGTCCACCCACCCAAGTATTTGATTTCAAATCTGTAGGAAACACTGACACCCCATGATGACAATGTGATTTTGATTTATTTTGTGTGTGTGTGTGTGTGTGTGTGTGTGTGTGTGTGTGTGTGTGTGTGTGTGTGTGTGCGTGCGTGCGTGCGTGCGTGCGTGCGTGCGTGCGTGCGTGCGTGTGCGTGTGTGTGTGCATGTGTGTGTGTGTGTGTGTGAGAGGGGGGTTCAAATGTATGAAAAATAAAAAACTGAGACATCACCTGTACATAGGTATTCACAGCCTTTGCTCAGTACTTTGTTGATGTGACTTTTTGAACATTTTGCCAAAAGCTTAGCACACCTATCGTTGGACAGTCTCTGTATCAGTGGCATTTTCAGATCTCTCCAGAGGTGTTTGATCAGATTCAAGTTTGGGCTCTGGCTGGGCCACTCAAGAGCATTCACATAGTGTTCCTGAAGACACTCACTCATTGTCTTGGCTGTGTGTTTAAGGTCCTGTTGGAAGGAAAACTTTAGCCCCAACTGTGGTCCTGAGCACTCTGGAGTAGGTTTTCATCCAGGTTGTCTCTGTACATCGCTACATTTATCATCTTTCTCTCAATCCTGGCTGATGTAGTGATGATGGAGGCCACTGTGCTCGTTGTAGCCTTCAAAGCAGCAGAATTTTTTCTGGATCCTTCCCCAGATTTGTGCCTCGAGACAATCTTGTCTCGGAGCTCTTCAGATAATCGTTTTGACTGGATGCCTGGTTGAGACAGTCAACACTAAAAAAGCACTCAGATATTAACTGGCCTGTTAGCTCAATAAGATAGACGTTCGTTTTCCGACCAGACGTTTTGGTGCATGGTCAAATGACCAATATGATATATTTATTAAACAGAACCATAATGGATTGCATTTACACAATGGCTAAGTTGGAATAACTTACAAAAATACAAATTGCTACCTCAATTTATACAGTTGGTATAGTACTATTTTTTACAGTACATAATAAAATGGAGTAGTAACACACAATGCAAATTAGATTGGTTCAACTTCATTAAGATTCTCGCGTGTAAAACAAATTAAATTGTTTGTACTAAAGTAATCTTGTGGTATTTACACAATGGCAGCTGAGTTGAAATAACTTAAAAGATGCATGCAAATTGTACCTCAGTTTTTCAAGTTTAGTCAACATTTCAGTTTTTAGAGTGTACTCCAATTAAACTGTAGGACCATCTCAATGATGATATGAGTAGAATTTTGAGGGGGGGAAATGAATTGATTCTATTTTGGAATGTTACTGTAACATAACGTGGTAAAAGTGAAGCACTGTGAATACTTTGCGGATGCACAGTAGGTGTGGAGTTTACATTTGCTTCGTAATTCTACTAGCTTCAATGTACTCCATAGAACCCTCGATAAGAAGAGTATTTTTGTATTCTTCCAATTCCATTTGTGTTGATTTACTCTGAACCAAACAACGAACTGCAGTATGTCTCACGCCACACTTTAGGAAACTGGGATTACATCAAGACAAGGATGCTAAAAAGTATTTTTGTACCATTCATTTACAGTATTTGTAAAGTATAACTTTCGACAAAGATCACAATCCTCAGACTCTTTATGAGAGAGGGGTCCGTTGGGAAGTCGATTCTCAGATCCAAGAGGAGCAGTGTGGTTTATGTCCTGGCCACAGAACAAAGTGGATCTAGAACAATGGACCAGCGCTACACTCACAGCCGGTTCCTCTACAGTTCACGCAATCAGTCCATATGCGCCTTGTGGATTTGTAGAAGGCATTTGACTGTGTCCACTGAGGGATCAAGTGCTAGGGTGCCCCGGGACACCCTAATACGGTTCACTCCCTGTACGACTGCTGTCGTACATTTCCGGCAGTAAGGCAGATTCATTTCCAGTGAGGGTTGTTCTTAGTCATGGACTTTGTTCATAACTTCCATTGACAAAATGTCTCCAGTTTTATGGCCTTATTATTACAACTCTGCTTTTTGCAGATGATGTAGTTCTGTTGGCTTCATCAAGTCGTGACCTTCAACTCTCACTGGAGCCATTCACAGCTGAGTGTGAAGCAGTTGGGATGAGAATCAGCACCTCCAAATTTGAGAACATGGTCCTCAGTCAGAAAAGGATGGTGTGCCCCTCCGGGTCCGGGATGAGATCCTGTCCCAGGTGGAGGAGTGCAAATATATTGGGGTTTTGTTCACGAGTGAGGGGAGGATGGAGAGAGAAGAGATTGACAGGAAATTGGCGCAGCATCTGCAATGATGCAGACTCTGTGTCTGTAGTCATGGTGAAAGAAGAGCTGAGCTGAAAGGTAAAGCTCTCAATTTACGGGTCGATCTACATTGCTTCCCTCAATTATTGTCACAAGCTGTGGGTTTGTGACCCAAAGAACAAGGTTCCCAATACAAGCGGTTGAAAGGAGTTTCCTTCACGGGGTGTGTCCAGGCTCTCCCTTAGAAATCGGGGGAGAAGCTTGGTCATCCAGAAGCGGCTAAGAGTAGAGCCACATTGAGAGGAACCAGATGAGGTCTGCCGGTTGGCCTAGAAAAGCCTTGGGTCCCCACCCCCCAAAAAAGCTGGATGTTGTGGCTGGGACAGGCAAGTCTGGGTTTCATCATGACCTAACCTAAGCAAAAAAATTATGGATGGATGGATGGATGGATGGCAGTAGACATGCAAGTCTGGAAACTATCAAACTCGTCTTAGTTGAGAATGCTTTTTTTGGTTCATACTGGCCTTCATAGAATGGACATGAGTCTCTGACTTATTGCTTTCACCTTTTGGTGGTAGCTTGTCTAAGTACATCAATGGCTGTTAAATGGAAAGTTACTGGTTCTAAAATCCTCCTTAGTCCCTGGTGTGAAAATGTAAGGCCCTGATGTTGTATCTGTAGTATCAATGAGCAATTTCCTTCTTTCTGAGGTACGCTACACAATCCTTATTGTGTTAATAAGTGAATGTTCCCTGATCTCTGGTTACCCTCTGAGCCAACTACTGTAGCTGCCGCCAACATTTTTAGGAATGTTACATTAAAGCTACTGAATGCAGATAATTTCATTTTGAATCGCTATTGTCACCTGTTGATGAAAAATTAAACTGCAACCACCCTTCTTCATATACACAAAGCACCCATGACGTCACATCCGCAGACAGAGGGCGAGAAATTGTAACCCGATTCCAGTCTGAAAACTATTGGCCAGAGGCTTGCAAAAGTACCCACTGTGACCAGCTAAGGTGTTAATCTGCTCATTGGAAGATGTTTCTGTCATTAATTGGTCAAATAAATAGGCTACTGTAAAGATATTTTTGGGCAAATTGTAACAGAGAGCAACTTCAACTTCAGCAAAATGGTGACCACCTTCAGCTCTTCAGCCTGCCCAAATCCAATCTTCAACCCAGTCTGGGTTAACCAACCCAACCTTGGGTAAAAAATTAAGTCATCGTCACAACTGAGTGCAAGGAGACCGGGCGACGTTAATACTGCCGCGGCGGTCCTTTTTCAGGATTCTCTCAACTGTCATTGTTAAGTCATCATGACGACTTTAAATCTCATCTCTTTCTCACTAGATGACCCTAATATGCCGTCTGTCATGAGAAAGTGTACATAGGAGAGAGTGGGCGAGGAGACACATCAGGGAGACAGGAATTGTGAACAAAAGGAGAAACTTTATTGGAACAAGTGGGGACAGGTCGCCGTGACGGGACTTGGCGAGAGGATGCTGGTCGCCGTGACGGGGCTGGGCGAGAGGATGCTGGACGTCGTGATGGGACTAGGCGAGAGGAGGCTAGTCGCCGTGACGGGACTAGGCGAGAGGAGGCTGGTCGCCGTGACCGGGTCTGACTTGGCAGAACTTGGGAAGCTTGGCTGGATGTGGAGAACTCAGCGGGAATGTAGAGAACTTAGCAGGAACGTGGAGAACTTGTGACATTTCGACACCTGACGTAGACAATGATCCCACCGACTGGACAAACAACAGACTAAATACACCAACACTAACGAGACACACCTGGGGAACACAATACGAAGAGGGCACCGATTGATCAAATACACTGGGAAGGGAACAGGCACACACGTGGACGTAATCAGACATAACGAGACCGGGGAAAAACAAGACAAATACACCAAAATAAACAAAACCCTAACCCATACAATACCAAAACGTGACAGTATCCCCCCACCAAGGGACGTCCCTAAACAAAAACTAGCCAAAACGGGGAGGGCGGGGACGAACCAGTGTTGGAAGTCATTAACGGGCTGAAGACGGCCTGACAAAGAACCAACAGAGCCGAATCAGGGGGTGGCCACGAGGAATGCCGCGCCAAGGGCTGGAGCCGCCTTTGAGCGCGGTACTTGCGCCGCCTGGCGCTGGATGTGAGGGTCGCCGCAGTGCTCACGCCGCCTCATGGGGATCCGAGGAGGGCCGCAGTGCTTGCGTCGCCTGAGGAGGATCTGAGGGCGGCCGCAGTGCTCGCGCGGCATGGGCTAGAATCCTGGCTTTTAGACGAAGAGACTGAGGCTGCCGTGGAGCCGGGACGGGGACTTGAGGCTGCCGTGGAGCCGGGACGGGGACTTGAGGCTGCCGTGGAGCCAGGACGGTCCATATGCCTCCAGCTAAGTCTTTGGTAGGTGGGATCATTCTGTCATGAGAAGGTGTGCGTAGGAGAGAAAGAAATTGTGAACAAAAGGAGAAACTTTATTGGAACAAATGGGGACAAGAGGACGATGATTGGTGAAGATGTGACTGGACTGGGCGAGAGGACGATGGCGGGTGAAGACGTGACGGGACTGGGCGAGAGGACGAGGATGGGTGAAGACGTGACGGGACTGGGCGAGAGGACGAGGACAGGTGAAGACGTGACGGGACTGGGCGAGAGGACGAGGACTGGTGAAGACGTGACGGGACTGGGCGAGAGGACGAGGACTGGTGAAGACGTGACGCGACTGGGCGAGACGAGGACTGGTGAAGACGTGACGGGACTGGGCTAGACAAGGACTGTTGAAGACGTGACGGGACTGGGCTAGACGAGGACTGGTCGCCGTGACGGCACTGGGCTAGACGAGGACTGGTCTCCGTGATGGGACTGGGTGAGACGAGGATTGGTCGCCGTGACAGGACTGGGCAAGACGAGGACTGGTTGCCGTGTCGGGACTGGGCGAGACGAGGACTGGTCGCCGTGACGGGACTGGGCGAGAGGAGGCTGGTCGCCGTGACGGGACTGAGCAAGAGGAAGCTGGTCGCCGTGATGGGACTAGGCGAGAGGATGCTGGTCGCATTGACGGGACTAGGCGAGAGGAGGCTGGTCGCCGTGACAGGACTGGCTTGACCGGGGCTAACTTGGGAAGCTTGGCTGAAGCTGGAGAACTTAGCAGGAACATGGAGAGCTTAACTGTGACGAGGACGACTAGACTGTGAAGAGAACGACTAAACTGTGAAGAGGACGACTAGACTGAAACAAAGACGACTTAACTGTGACGAGACTTAGCTTAACACGACGGCAAACACAGACTCCCACACAGGACTTCGACACCTGACGTAGACAATTATCCCACCGACTGGACAAATATACCAACACTAATGAGACACACCTGGGGAACAAAATAGGGAGAGGGCACCGATTGGTCAAACACACTGGGAAGGGAACAGGCACACAGGTGAACGTAATCAGACATAACGAGACAGGGGAAACACTCGGAAACACAAGACACCAATCACAGAAAGACACAACAAACACACAAAAATAAACAAAACCCTAACCCATACAATACCAAAACGTGACAGTATCCCCCCACCAAGGGACGTCCCTAAACAAAAACTAGCCAAAACGGGGAGGGCGGGGACGAGCCAGTGTTGGAAGTCATTAACGGGCTGAAGACGGCCTGACAAAGAACCAACAGAGCCGAATCAGGGGGTGGCCACGAGGAATGCCGCGCCAAGGGCTGGAGCCGCCTTTGAGCGCGGTACTTGCGCCGCCTGGCGCTGGATGTGAGGGTCGCCGCAGTGCTCACGCCGCCTCATGGGGATCCGAGGAGGGCCGCAGTGCTTGCGCCGCCTGAGGAGGATCTGAGGGCGGCCGCAGTGCTCGCGCGGCATGGGCTAGAATCCTGGCTTTTAGACGAAGAGACTCAGGCTGCCGTGGAGCCGGGACGGGGACTTGAGGCTGCCGTGGAGCCGGGATGGTCCATATGCCTCCAGCTAAGTCTTTGGTAGGTGGGATCATTCTGTCATGAGAAGGTGTGCGTAGGAGAGAAAGAAATTGTGAACAAAAGGAGAAACTTTATTGGATCAAATGGGGACAAGAGGACGATGATTGGTGAAGATGTGACTGGACTGGGCGAGAGGACGATGACGGGTGAAGACGTGACGGGACTGGGCGAGAGGACGAGGATGGGTGAAGACATGACGGGACTGGGCGAGAGGACGAGGACAGGTGAAGACGTGACGGGACTGGGCGAGAGGACGAGGACTGGTGAAGACGTGACGGGACTGGGCCAGAGGACGAGGACTGGTGAAGACGTGACGCGACTGGACGAGACGAGGACTGGTGAAGACGTGACGGGACTGGGCTAGACAAGGACTGTTGAAGACGTGACGGGACTGGGCTAGACGAGGACTGGTCGCCGTGACGGCACTGGGCTAGACGAGGACTGGTCTCCATGATGGGACTGGGTGAGACGAGGATTGGTCGCCGTGACGGGACTGGGCGAGACGAGGACTGGTCGCCGTGACGGGACTGGGCGAGACGAGGACTGGTCGCCGTGACGGGACTGGGTGAGAGGAGGCTGGTCGCCGTGACGGGACTGAGCAAGAGGAAGCTGGTCGCTGTGACGGGACTAGGCGAGAGGATGCTGGTCGCCGTGACGGGACTAGGCGAGAGGAGGCTGGTCGCCGTGACAGGACTGGCTTGACCGGGGCTAACTTGGGAAGCTTGGCTGAAGCTGGAGAACTTAGCAGGAACATGGAGAGCTTAACTGTGACGAGGACGACTAGACTGTGAAGAGAACGACTAAACTGTGAAGAGGACGACTAGACTGAAACAAAGACGACTTAACTGTGACGAGACTTAGCTTAACACGACGGCAAACACAGACTCCCACACAGGACTTCGACACCTGACGTAGACAATTATCCCACCGACTGGACAAATATACCAACACTAATGAGACACACCTGGGGAACAAAATAGGGAGAGGGCACCGATTGGTCAAACACACTGGGAAGGGAACAGGCACACAGGTGAACATAATCAGACATAACGAGACAGGGGAAACACTCGGAAACACAAGACACCAATCACAGAAAGACACAACAAACACACAAAAATAAACAAAACCCTAACCCATACAAAACCAAAACGTGACACCGTCGTAAAAGTAACCCAATCTGCTCAAACCCTAATGCTACCCAGCCAATAGGTTCGGACAACAACACAGCGTTTTTGTGTGTGCGTGCGTGCGTGCGTGCGTGCGTGCGTGCGTGTGTGTGTTTGTGTGTGTGTAGTGTTTGGAGCACCAGAGGATTGTGACTTTTAAAATATGATTGTAATGAATTGTTAAATGAATGTGTAGAAATAAGATTGCCTCGTGATTCTTATATTACTGTTTGGAGTTACAGTATTTCCTTTGTGGGGTTTGACTGACTTCCTGTTCCTACCAATTCTTTCTCCGTAGACATAATGCTGTCAACTCTTAGTTTGTCCTTCAGCATAGGGAGCAGGACTGTTATTTATTTATTCTGAGGGGGCAGCCTAATGTAATATTTTTTTTGTTCTACAAATATGCCTTGGGTCTTTCATTCTTAAGCATGCATTCGTTTGTAATGTAATTTCACATTTTGTTGATGTTGTTTTCCGTCCAAAAGTAAGTAGATCATAGTAATGCAAACCCAGAGGTGCTATTCTGATCAGAGAGCAAGGACAGCAGAGGTCAAGGAAAGTCAAAGTCTTAAAAGTGAAGGTGTGGTGCGAAACGGCAGCCGACTCTGACACGAAGATGACAAAATGCAAGAACCAGAGAACTTGAAGAGGAACAACGCAAATTATTTCACACTTAAAACAACTGCCATTGTTTTAAATGCTCAAGATGGTGGTAGATGCAATGTGTGAGAATTCACACACAAATACAGTACATTGAGAGAGTTGCTCTGGCAAACTACTGCATGACTGTACGGTAAATGTATTTTTCTCTCGCTGAGCCCTGCGAGCAAACATGTTTATCTTTACCATCTTTGCATGTTGAGCTTATTAAGAGGAGGAAATTCCTCATCAACAAACCAGTGCATGTTCTCCTCAGGAACTGAAGTATCTGGTTTTCTTGGTATGTGTTGAGAAGGAAGAATCTCTATAGAAAAGTTGCTCTTTAATTTGTTAGCTTGTTTGAAAGAAATGCTACTTTAAACAATTTTTCCAATTCAGGATTAGACTTCCTGTTTGTGAGTTGCACTTCCCTCTTGTGAAGAATGTCACCATGATGAGGTTTTTCTTTTCTTTCCAGACTTCTGTTATAAATGGGACGTACCTGGCTCTGGAACATATGAGCAAAGAGCATGGCAAGGAAGGAGGCACAATAATCAATGTGTCTTCGATGGCAGGTAATAATTACATATTGGAATGGGGATACTGTAACATGTAGACAAATAGTCACCTACACTGCCACCTATTTGTGCCTTTGAGAGCAAATAAAATGTTCTACAGGTTGAATTCATACTCAAACATTGACACACTCAATGTGCAGACGTGCACATCTTACTAGACGGATAAACATCTTGCTTGTTGCTGTTGTTCTAAAATGACACACAAAGCCTCATTATACATTTTGAGTCTTTTTACCAACAGAACTTTGACCTGACTAGAATGAAACAGAAGTGGACTAAACAAAAAGAGAAAATAACTATATGGAGTACAAAGAGTTGACTTGACAGTCTTTGACAAGTGGAATTGGCCCACTTTTCCCTCATGACCTCATTTGGCTAATTTTCCTAAGTCAACTCCTTCCGGCCATTCAAATTGATTCCACGATGCAACCTAAACAGGCTATTTTTTGTTTTGTTTTTATTTATTTTTTTATTAAATGTTCTTGAAATCTACTTGGGTGATGGCCAGTTTACTTGGGTGGCTCGCCCAAGTATTAACATGGTGGGGGGAAAACTGGTGTAATAAGACTCCAGGAAAAGTAAAAAATTGTCCTCTAAATTATTACTTGCATAAGAGTACCGGTAAATAGGTATTCAGTGAAAAGACTAACCAACTGACTGAGTAACTTTGGATGCTTTTTTTTTCATCAGAGCTATAGATAACGAAAAAATACTTGCATGCAAATTTAGCCATTGTCCAACAATGTAACTGTGACCAAATCAATAAATAAGATCTTTATCATATAAATAAAATAATGAAAAACAACAATAGAATTAGTTTTTTTGCATTTGTCACAGGAGATTAATCAAAGAAGTAGCATTTAGCACTGAAAAAAGTGTTTCATTGGACTAAAATAACAATTTAAAAAAAGCAGTAATTTGTTTTAGCTAAATGTTTTAGTTTTTCTCGTTATATTCATGATTTGATTGAAAGCCTCATTTTCAATTTAATATAAATCAAATACATGTATTTTTCCCAAGCCAAATAAAAAAGTTGCATTCAAGTAACTTTTTATTTCGGAATAAACTAATTAAAGCCATTTTTTTAACTTTACCCCAAATCTAATTTCTGATTCAGTATGAACAAAATTTGTGGGATTCAACCTAATTTGGTTGCCAGACAATGATGTAGATGCCATGGACTTCCGACTTCCGGGTTTTACACATCAGCGCCAACCGAGGGGCACAAAGGCGGAAGCACAAGTACCGGGACGCGGCCCACACGTCGCAAACCGGAAACGGAAACAAAGTTGATTGGTGAAAACCCGGAAGTCTGAAGTTTGTTTTTATATATTTTTTTATTAAATGTTTTTGAAATCTACTTGGGTGGTGGCCAGTTTACTACATATAGTCCATTGTAGGGCACGCATTGGTGAACACACTTATACATCAAGGGACAATTGAGTGTTCAGCTACCCAACCATGCATGTTTTGGAGATGTGGGAGAAAACTGGAGTACCTGGAGAATGCCCGTAGACCAGTACGGGACCCGTAGAACATGGAAGCGCCACGCGGGAAGGCTGGACACTAGATTTGAACCCTGGACTGCTGAATTGTAAGGCGGGCATACTTACCAGTGGGCTACCAAGCCGACTAACGTTGTGTTAAAAGCAAAAACATATTTGCAATCAAATAACAAAATGCCAGTAAATACAGGGAAACTGTTATTAACTATTATTGTATTTATTTTATTTTTGTTAGTTGAAAAAACTTGAAATAAACTTTTTATAGGGACAGTTTTCTATTTCTAATGGCAGTTTGTTATTTGACTGCAAACATGTTTTTGTTTTATTTCAATTAGCTTAGCAGTGCTAAGCACAGCCTCACAATTCAGTAGTCCAGGGTTCAAATACAGCCTCCAGCCTTCCTGTGTGGAGCTTCCATGTTCTCCTTGTGCCTACATATGTTAATTGAACACTAAATTGTCCCTGATGTGGTTGTGCATGTTTGTTCACCTATGTGTGCCCTACATTGTCTGGCAACCAACTCAGGTTGTACCATGCAAATTCTGTTCATACTGAATCAGAAATTCGATTTGGGGTAAAGTAAGAAAATTGACTTTAATTAGTTTATTCTAGGGATGCACGATAATGCTATTTTCAACCGATACAGATAAACCAATAATTTAGAAAGTGCCGATGTTGATAACCGATAAGTAAGCCGATAATTGTTTGCAAAATTAACTTGAATACAAATATACTTCCGAGTCCTACTATAAGGCTAACATGTAAAAATACATTGAAACATTGTGCAAAGCACCATAAAGCTGAATGTTATTGATATCTCTGCTTCAAAGACAACCAGTAACTCATTTTGAGTTTGCCAAAACAAAACAGTCACGTTTTAAAAATGCAACAAAAAACTGCGAGGGTAACATTTTGGGGAGACCATGATGCATCTTCTGTCAACACAAGGCACATTATGATGTCACAAATATGCGACACTCACACTACCATAGGAGAGGGGAGGGGTTGAGGAATTGGGCACAACTTGAGCCACAACCACAACAGATGGACCAACGCGGCAAGTCTATTATTATCGGCGGACTTCTGTATTATCGGGTCTATCTGTGTGATGTCAAATTGGTTGATAATTGCCGATAATTATCGGCAGATTTCTTTATTACCTGTTTGACGTCAAATTGGTTGATAATTGACGATATTTATTGGCCATCGATATTATCGTGCATCCCTAGTTTATTCAAAAGTAAAAAGTTACTTGGATGTAACGTTTTTATTTGGCTTGGGAAAAATAAAGGTATTTTATTTATATTAGATTGAAAATGATGCTTTCAACCAAAATCGAGAAAAAATAAAAACAAATTTAGCTGTAACAAATTACAGCTTCTTTTTTTTTAGTTTAGTCCAACGAAACACTATATTCATTGGTACTCCTTCAGCTGGTTGGGGTGGATTCTTTATTGACAGAAAAAAAATATATAAATGAAGCTACAGGGATTTTAGAAAATAGTCACATGCATAGTGATATGCATAGTGCCTAACAGAAAACTTATTTGCTTTTTTCACCAAAATAACAAAATGAAGAAGCTTCCTGTTGCCCAAGTTTATCAATAAGGTGTGGGCTTGTTAGGTGCTAGGTTTTGTGGTACCTAAATTACACTACTAAATTCATGCAACCACCCAAATGTGTGTGGGCACGTGTCTGTGCGAGAGAGACCCTATAGCATGGATATGCATTTGGCAGCCTGTGGGCAGAACACACTCTGAGTGACCGTTTTGATACATTTTCAAAAATAGTTTGTTTTGTTTTGAAAAGAAAGAAAAAATACATTTTTTTGTCAAAATATTTCTCTTTAAAAAAAAATGCTGATAAACATTCAATGCATAGTTTCCCTGAAAAACATCCGGTAAATGTGTGGGGAAATCTAGCAAAAAAACTGAAAAAAACTAAATATTTAAAAGTATATTTGGGATGGGGAAAAAATAAGCAAATATGCAAAGTTGCCAGTGCCAAACTGTAACTTTGCATCCATGTAGTTTTAAGGAGACTTTTTAGATTTTTCTATGTTCATTCATTAAAAAAAAAAAAAAAAAAAACTGTATTAATTCAATTTAAATATGCAAAAAAAAATCTATCACTTTATCATGATTTTTTTTTTAAATAATTGTAGGTCTAGTAATCACTAATTATATTTCATAGGTAATGCCGCACCTTACAGGAAGCTGACATGTTTCACCACCAACATTCTGCTACGGATACCCCGAGGAGAAGAATTTAGCAAACGTAGTAATTGGTGGTACACTGTAAAAAATCTTCCATTCATTATGTTTAACTGAAGTGTGTAATATGTTTTCACATATTAATACATCTTGCCAATTGTTATGTTCAAAGGTGAATAACTGAGGTGAGTTGTTACAAGCAAAAGGTCAAATTTGAATATTTGAACTTGACTTTATGTGGTAAGTTTAAAAGTAGAAGCCCGATCTTATAACCACAAAACCATGTTAATGTGCCACCCCTAAAGTGCCTGATAGTTACATTTGTGATACAGTATATAGAATATTAAATGGACTTTAGTGGAGTAAAGCAATACTTCTAAATTATGGACAATGAATGACTTTGCTGCTTCCTTTAATTAAATATAAAATTGGTATATGCAAAGAACTTAACGTATCACAGCATTTATAGCTCTAGAGGGGGCCTTGGTGACCCGCGTCTAGGCCAGGGAAAACCCAATGGCCCAATAGTTTTCTTTATCAATGAGGTTCTCAATGCTTTGTCTGGTCCTTCGCCTAGGCATAAAGGCACAATAAGGCCCTCAATAAGCTAGGGAAACGACAACACCATGATAAGGTGGAGAGGTCTTGAGAGGTTATTAAATATATGATTAACATTAACACAGATGTTGTCTTTTATGCTTCTTTCTGCTGCAGCCTTCCTGCACTCTCCTCACCAACCAGTCTACACAGCCACAAAACATGGAGTCATTGGTTTCTCCAGGGCCATGGCCGTAAGCAGAATGCACGAGCATGCACCACACAGACACACACACACACACCCTTAGTAGCCTTTGGTCATGTAAAACCAAACCTATACTCGAGTTTTTTTCTCGGTTGGGACATAACTGTCAATATTTTACAGGATGCATCTTCTCAGAGTGACTACGGCGTGCGAATCAATGTGCTGTGTCCTGCCTTTGTTGACACCCCTCTACTCCACTCAGTAGAGCAGGAGGAAAACATGGGGAAATTTGTCAAATTCAAGGATGATTTCAAGCGCAGCATGAACAAGTTCGGAGTTTTACAGTGAGTCTGCCCTCTCTGACACCTGCAAACATAAGTAATCCATTCTGTTGTCATACAATTGCCAACTGTAATGTTACGACAGTGACCAACTCAGGTTGAATAAAGTTGAGAACAGTGTTAGGACCGTTACTTTAAAAAAGTAATTAGTTATAGTTACTCTTTACTTGCTTAAAAAAGTAACTAAGTTAGTAATTTAATTACTTCATTATAGAAATAACTCGTTACCAGGTTAAGTAACTATTTTCACTACTTAAAAAAAGTTTTATATCAAACAATTTGGATATTTTTTTAATTGTATATATGATTATTATTATTATTGTTATTATTATTATATTTTTATGCAAGGAATTCAAGTTACATCCAGGCTTTATAGGGTGTTTTCATTTATTTTTGTGAGTATTTATGTCACACAAATGCCTCACTCCATAATATGACACATCATTCAATAACAATAATAATAATATATATATAATAATATTAATAATTCATTAAATTTGGAGTGGTGATGTATGTTCTACCACGGCCAGTTACTACAGCAATCAGAATAATAATACAAATAAAATAAATACTGGATAGAGGGTGATTTGTGGGACATATGTCATCTATAGTTAATTTGTAGACAGTCCTAGCCAGTCCCTCCAGGATTTCCCGGGCATTTTTTATGATTGTTGCTGTCTAAAATAATCAATAATAGATAAAAGAAATTGCCAATGCTATTAAAATATACAGTGTTTAATGCTATCATGGCCCAAATCATAGCCATAACTACTACTATACTTACTCCTCAGAATTATCAGCTTCCACTTGATCTCTCTGAAAAACATGTACTTTTGTACACTTTCAAATATGAGAGTATGGGGATTAATGATTGATTTACGTCAGAAAACTGCCCAACTCTAAGCTTAACATGCATCATTCACATACAAATGTCACTCCATCGCCTCCATGAGTGTGAGCATATTTCTTTCAACACTTTTCACGTTTAGAACTCGTGAAATAAGAGAAATACAATTGTTGGCGCTATTAATTACACTAGGCGAGCGTGTCGCTATGACTTACCGGTATCTTTATCACTGTTATGGTGCTTGTGGAGTCGCAATATGGCTCTTAAAGGGTGGAACATGATTGTCGACTGTTATTTTTGATTAATGTCACTCTTGTCAAAGTTGTCAAACCAGTTCCAGGCGAGGACATGGACTCTTTGCTAAAATGCTAAAATATGCTAAGCCTTAAGGTCCAGAAGGAAGAAGGACGACACGTCCGTCACGTCGTGACACGCTTCCTGCGGCACCTCCAAAATAAAAGTCACTATACATTTCAGCTGTCAAGACACTTTTATTGTGACGAGGTCCGACAACAACAGTGCCTCTAACTGTGCGCAAATTACATTTGCAGAGCCAGTCACCGCACAATGTCTTGTAAGCTTACTTCGAGCCTTAAATCTAACAAATAGTCAAATCATAAATCATACAATAACGATAACGGCGTTTCAAATATGGGGACAATAATTAGTTAGATTAGAGTTATCTAACGGCGTATTCCCAACACTGGTTGTAAACACTTATTTTGAGTTGGAAACATTCTTATAGGATTTAATGAAGAAAGAAAAAATATATATACTGTATATATTAACTGCACCATCAAGGATTTAAAGGAACATTGTAACATTTTTAGATACTTAAATACAATTACATATCCCATTAGACGTTTCTAACCAAGTAAGTAAAGTATAGCCTATTAGAACAATACAGGAGTCTTACTGCATTTATGTAATTTTTCTCTTTTCTGACGGTCTTCTGTTGATGTTTACCCGAATTGAGGTCTTGCAAGATAGCCTAACTCATATTGTGATGTCTTGCTTGACAGAAAATTGTTTTGCAAAAAATGTATGGATCGATGGGGAGAAAGTTTTAATGTTGTGTCTGCATTTATCATGACGTCATTTATCAATATTCAATTCTGCTTTTTAATGGTTGAAGCTGCGTTTGTCGATCAGTGGGCATGCACATTTATTTTGGAGACAAGTGTCAAGTAGCTTTGAAGAGATTACACACAAGTTCCGAACATTCAAGTAAATATGGAAACAAAATATGATCGTAATTTAATTCCCTCAAGTTTGTTTTGCCTCGACACCTCGAATATGTTATTCTGATGCTCAACCGACTTGTGGTAAATAAACACATAATAGAAAATCTGATAAAGGCCCATTTCCCAGTTTTCAATGTTCAATTTGAGATGACATGTTTCTGTTCAATGTAGAAAAACAACACTGCCTCCGAGTGGATGGGGGAGGGGAGGGCCTTTCCACATGTCAATGTTTGGAACGTGTGTGTGTGTGTGCGTGCGTGCGTGCGTGCGTGATGTGTGTGTGTGTGTGTGTGTGAGTGTGTGTGTGTGTGTAAATATCTGCTGATCCACAAACTCACCAACAATTCACAAACAGAATTGAATGTTTAACAATGGTAAGTCATGATAAATGCCCACAAACTTAAAATAAAAACTGTGACTAATTTTGAGAAAAATCTCTGCGAATAGGAATCTGATCCATATGAATTGACTCCACTCTGAATGTATTGTTTGAATGCAAACAGTACTTACTGTACAGTGCCAATATAATACCAACATCAACAGGCTTATATTTAGAATCACACAGGTAACTATCACAATTAAGCAACTTTGATATATTAATATGCACTGCAAAAAGGCTGTGACCATTAGAGTGATGGAAAAGCGCTATATAAATGAAGAACCATTTAAAGAATGCAGGGTGCCCAGATTTAAAGGCCACAAAATGTCATTAAATGCAAGAATCACACATTTGGGAAGGGTGGAAAAAAAGGCTACAGGTTGGTAACCCATATCTAGTTCTGAAAGATCAAGTAAAACCTGTTTAGATAAAAGTATGGAAGAAAGCAAGCACCAAACCAAGGTCTTTTAAGACCCTATTCTGTTTACATTCCTATTTCAGTCAAACTGTTTTTGTTGCCGAGTAGGGAAAATGTTTTGGCTTTGAGGAAATTCATGTGTATGAGTAAAGTTAATCAGCCGACAAGTCACTCGTACCACTAAATTGCTCATATTCGAGATGCAGTGGACCAATAGTGTCGGAGGTAATTGTGAACAAGTCGGAAAGTCAAACACAGTACGAAGATCAAACTACTGAGACTGATATAACAGTTGCGACATTTGTGGTTTAATGTAAGATGCTGTTAGAGCTTTTTAATAGTAATTCCAGATATGTACTAGTGAATGAAATGGAAATGAAAATGGAAATGATTATTTTTATAACATCATGTACCCCCCATCTCATTTCTCCCTTTGACCAATCTCCAGGCCATCAATGATCGCAGAAGGCATGATGAGATTGATCACAGACAGCAGCCTAAACGGTGCCGTGATGAAGATTACATGCTCCAAAGGAATCCACTTCCACACTTACGAACCAATGTCTGCTTGATCACCTAAAGGACTGCCCCTTGTTGGAGAGAATTGTGCTACACGGCTATAACCTGAGAGACTGAAACAGAACAGTCTGATACGTCGGGACAACAGGCAGTGGCTGTGTGGGAGTCCGATCACAAAAGAATCCACAAATGTTTGGATTCTACCACAAAGTGGCTTGAACATTACAAAATTGTATAATTAAAATCATATCTATAATATGATAATATAGTTAATACAATAGCAACTTTGCTACACAACATAATAATCATGCAACATTCAGCAAATCAATACTGCAACAACAAAAAATTACGCTCTTATGTATATATATATATATATTTATATTCAAATAATGAATATATTGACCTTTTGCACGTGACGTCACCGCCCTAATGGGAACGGCCCCCTCCAGGACGCTAGACGGCAAAAGAACCACTTGCCCGTATTGTAAGCATCTCGTACAGTGTATAGTCCTTCATCTAATCAATTATCTCATAAAATGGTCATATCTACCCTCACACGTAATCAGCGGGAGATCGACAGGCGGATCGGGGCAGCGTCTGCAGTGATGCAGACTCTGTATCGTCCGTTGTGGTAAAGAGGAGTGAGCCGAAAGGCAAAGCTATCGATTTACTGGTTGATCTACGTTCCTACCCTCACCTATGGTCACGAGCTATGGGTCGTGACCGAAAGAACAAGATCCCGGGTACAAGCGGCCAAAATGAGTTTCCTCCGCAGGGTATCCGGCCTCTCCCTTAGCGATTAGGGTGAGAAGCTCGGTCATCCGGGAGGGACTCAGTGTCAAGCCGCTACTCCTCCGCGTTGAGAGGAACCAGTTGAGGTGGCTCGGCATCTGGTTCGGATGCCTCCTGGACGCCTCCCTGGAGAGGTGTTCCGGGCATGTCCCACCAGCGGGAGGCCCCGGGGACGACCCAGGACACGCTGGAGAGTCTATGTCTCTCAGCTGGCCTGGGAACGCCTTGGGATCCCGTCGGAGGAGCTGGCTGAAGTGGCTGGGGAGAAGGAAGTCTGGGTTTCCCTGCTAAAGCTCCTGCCCCCGCGGCCCGACCCCGGATAAGCGGTAGATGATGAATGGATGGATGGTCATATCTTGCTGTGCGGTCGGTTGTACAGATAGACAAGGGAGTAAACCAAATATTGCTTTTTTATCGCATACCCACTAATGAAGACAAAAGACATTGATGGATAGCAGCAATCAACAGAAAGGACTGGCAGCCCACAAAGTATTCACGGAATTGTAGCGATCATTTTTTATGAGGTAAGAAGATAAATGTTCATATATTTTACTAGTAAACGTACACTTTAATAACAGAGGTGTCGAATTACGTGTTTCAAATCACATTAAGGAGCCAGATAGTTAGCGTCCACTCCAACTGCACGTACACACAGCTTAGTTTTAAAATGCACCTTCTTCAAAACTATTAAGTGCATTTCACTGTTTAATAATAGGGGATTTCGTCTTTGTGCTTGGAGTTTTTCACTCTGGAGCTGGCCGGAATCACATTCATGAAATGACTGCATAACTTGCCACTTTTTTTTTCCCATGCTGGTCAACATAACATCATCAAAGCGTTTCAATATAGAACGGAATGTGTGAAAATAAGTCAGTTAGCATGATCAACAAGTTTTACCTTTGCATTACAAGGTATATTGTCCCCCGGTGCGAGCGAAGTATCTCGTCCCAGAGACCACCAGCGGCAAGCATTTAAATCAGCTCCGGTGTAAGGAGAGCCGGTTAGACACGGGCATTGACTACATAATGATGAATGAATGAATTTCGGCAAAGTCAGCGATTTGAGTAACTTGGTAAAAACCGCAGACGACAGAAGGTAAGGGGCTGTTTTCAAACTAGCGATTTCCAAGTTAAGTAAAAATCTATGAGTTCCGACTAAATGTGCCACTTCGACTGACAGGCGAACTTCCGTTGACGTAGTAACCATAACTTTTCATTTGTAAAATAACAGTCGCTAAGTCACTAAGTCGCTCCGAGTCACGTCCACTTCCATTCAACAATCATTTCCTTCCGCCATCCGTCATAAGGCAGTCACGTGATCACGTGACGTCGGTGCAAATGGTTAATAACAGAGGTACCCCTCAGTTAAAGGGATACTTGACCCATTGAGCCATTTTCAACAGTAAGAAGCTATTTTGTCCAGAATTAATTTGATAACTTCATTATTTTTCATGTACAATTAATACCTTTAAAAAAAAAATGTTTTATCCACTTGCAGTCAACTGAAGATGACATCACCTGTGCTGAGGAAGTAGGTAATGACCAATCACTGCTCAGTTTGTTGACCAAACCCAGAAAACAGGTGAGCCGTGGCTGGTCATTACCTACTTCCTCAGCACAGGTGTTGTCATCTTCAGTCAACAGCAAGTGGACAAAATCTTTTTAAAGGCTTTAATTGAACATTAAAAATAATGAAGTTATCAAATTAATTCAGACAAAATATTAACTTTTTACTGCTGAAAATTGCAAATTTAGTCAAAAGTAATGAATAAAAATTGAATGTAAATGAACCAATGAAAATCAGACATTGCTTTTAAATTCTGGTTCAACAGAATTCTTTTAAAGAAACAAACTCATGAAACAGAACTGACAAAAATGATGGTACCCTTAACTTAATTTTTTGTTACATTATTGTGGGAATTCTGAAAAGCATTTGCTTGGAGATGGTCTTATAGCCTTTACCTTTAATATGCTTGTCTATAATTAATCTCATGTGACAACTCTCTCCTTCTCTTCCTTTCGTCCATGTTTAGTGTAGGACACACCATGTCACGAAATAGCACTGTGACAACTTGTCACCCTTTAAGGCCAACAGACACCTGAGACACCTGTTGAAGGCACACCTTGGTTGAACATGTCCCTGTGGCCAAAATATTTTCACTTTTATAGGCGTACCATAATTTTTTTGTCAAGGCCTGTCTCATGATTTTTTTTTATTCAATTCTGTTGAACCACAATTGAAATACAATGTTTGATTTTCATTCATTTTCATTATTATTACAATTTTTTTATTTTATTTTTTATTATTACTTGTCATCTTCAAGGTATTTCTGTGACCACTGTAGGTTTTTCTTTCATTAAGAAAGGGTAAAATAAGTATGCTGTAGTGTTTTAGAGCATTAAAGTTAATCGTGTAGCTTCTGTAATCAAGCAGTGTTATTATTAACTCATTCACTGCCAGCCCATTTAAAATGGATCTTTTACGTGTATCAATGGCACGGAATGAATTAAGACTTGTAACCATTATTACTTAATTGGTAAGTAATTTTTGCACAAAAATTTAAAACTTTGTTGGGTTGTTTGCATTTATTTTACTAAGAATGTTTTATCTTTCCAATTGCCACACGTTGAGTAGTGACGAACAATCAATTTAAAATATGTGTGTTTGTTTTTGTTTACCTAATCATCACATGTGTGTATGAAATGGAAACAGCTGCCAGAGTTGTGTTTAGATTTCAACAGAAAAAATCTAAAACTGTTGGATTAAAGTGCTGGAGTAACTGGAATGAGCAACAACTGGAATGAGCAGCAAACTATAAAATCAATCTATGACAGTTTATCATCTATGTGTTTAATACTTGTACTTGTATATTTTTTTCTATACCATTCTTGCAACAGATAGGGGATTTTGGCAAAAAAAAAAGAAGATATATAAGTAGAAAAATAAACAAGTAATTATAAAAACCTGTTATGCTAACCACAATTTTATATTGAAGGCAAAATGGATCACTAGTTTCTATTTTTTTATTGGTGTTATGTACATAGTAAAGCAGACAGAACTGGGGCTTCAGTCAACACAGAGAGACTTCCAAATAAAAGTCAGTTTTTGCCAAAACATTTTAGGCGTCCACAAGAAAGCTGTAGCTGAAGTGGAATTTCATCTTCAGTATTACAGTTACATTGAAATCAACAAACAAATACTTCAATATTGAGTGTATACTAAGAATTCCATACTGTTGGTCAGAAGAACATTGCTATTTAGTTATATTGAATGCAAATGAACAAAACTAAAGAGATATTGGACTGACTTAATCCAATAGTCAACCAATCATGGTGTGGTCTCGACAATCCCAACCTTGCAACAACAAAAGGTCTGTCGTTACCAGATCTGACTGCACTGTCAAAAGGTCCCTACAGCTGAAGCCAGAGGGCCCGCCATCTTACGTTGCCACTTTTACTGACAACTTCTGTTATTTTTTTGCTTAAAACAGTGTTATCAGTGCGTGTTTTACACTAGGATCCCTGCATGGAGTCACGAGAGCCTTGCAAAGAGTGAACTTCACTGTTTGCATTGACCATTCAGAGTATATTAGTTCAATATTGTGAATTGTGATTCACAGAAGTTAGGTTTACATTTTGCATAGAGTTTATGGTTTATAGAGAGAATAACCAAGATGGCACAGACACGAGTGGTTGCCTCGGTGATGCACTCTCTGGTATTGTCTTTGATTTTGTCATTTTCACTTGTTCCTGGCAACCCTGAACTACATTTACATACACATACACATTTACATACACATTTACATGAGAGAAGACAAGCTACGCATGAAGAACTCTACTCTCTATCCTTTTACGCCAACTTTCATAAATCCACAAAGTTTTGGGGAGACAGTAACCACAGGAGCAGCAGTCTTCAATGGAGCATAGATGCAACGCAGACGATCAGCTTTTTTTTTTTTTAGGCAAGACAATATGGATTTTGAACTCTGTTCCCATCGATTCATCTTGCGCAACTATGCACCGTGTTGTAAAGTTCAGATGGGAACTTTCACCGGTTATTTTATATTGAATGCTCGCTATACTTATAATAACAACCAGGAGACTGCATATTCTCAGTTGAACTATTTACTGGATACCAGAAAGATTGAGTACACAGCTGTGGAGCCGTATCTGCTGAATGCGGAAGAAGGTCTAACCTATTCAAAATAGTCTACTCTTATACTGTCTTGGCCGCCCACCCACATGGCGGACGACTCAGCCTAGCCCATGTGAAGATGTGTGACCTGATGGTCTTAACTGGTTTCAACTGGATAAGTGTGCCGGAGATAGATAGAAAGGCGCCACCCATGACAGGTCACAGCGACACAACAGCCTTGCTCAAGTCATCTATCTAATCATTAAGAGCCATAATATAACAATGCCCAACAAAATAGATGACCTTCTCCTCCTGACACGGTCCAACTTTCAACTGTCCACTTTGCACTTATTGGCGCTCTTTGCTTCACTAAAACTTGGCTCAGAGAATGTATCTACCAACAGCGTTGGGTTCGTCTGATCACTGTTTAAGCCACTTCATTCCAACATACAAGCACAAGCTCAACTGTGCTGATTGGTTCAGCTAACAAAATTTGGAGCTGAACACACTCAAGACTGCAAAGATGGTCGTGGACTTCAGGAAACATCCTCTGCTATGTTTAATTTTACTCCGTATCTGCCCACTGCCAGAGTTTCCTCATGGAATTACATATGAATATTATATATTTCATTTCTGTGTGTTTACTACTCTTCAACACATACGTCCCGCTTTTATAACGTCACGTCCGCTCTTCCCTGATTGGATCTTTTCACTGTCTCGACTGTGTCCAGATGAGTCTGGTTTCCAGGCTAAATAGCTCACACTATCAGAGACAAATTATTTGTGTTTTTACATATCTGGCCAATAAAGATGATTCTAATTCTGAATCATATTAGATTTTTTTTTTTTTATTGAATCAATGGCATTATCCAAGTTCTTCAAGTTTGAAGATTGTATATTTCATTAATGGACAGTATGTTGCGCACAGGCTGAAGATTACAAATGTCTTTTCATACTACTATGAGTAGCCTATATTTTTATTCATACAATTATGCAAAGAAAACAACACAGACCATACAATGCTAGCTTTATTTTCCCATCTGTTAGTTTCACAGTGATGAAATAAACAAACTCAGACGCATAGTCAGAGGCATACCGTATGTATGCGTATGTACGAACAAGAAGATTATGACCCGCCATTAAGTGTCTCCGCCAACAGAACTGTTCTTTTACAAAGGATGGTTTTGACAAAGTGACAAAATGTACATACAAAGTAGTAACTTTACAATAACAACAACAACATTGTCCTTGTTAATCCACTAATGCATTTTTTAAAGGACTTTATTCTAGCATAATTGGCTCAGTGATAGAAAAGTCCACCTGCTTGTATCCATCAATGGGGGCGGCCATTTTGTCCTATACTGCCACTTGCTGTCCACAGTAAATGACATCACAGTGTCTAAGGGTTTAGGTAATGACCATCCCAGCTTACCTGGTTTCTGGGTTTGGTCATGTGACGTTCGCAAGCTGAGCCCTGAGCAGCTGTGATGTCATTTTCAGCCAACAGCAAGTGGCAAAATGGCCAAATGCATACAACATTTTTTACTTGACTTCCCTTTTAACACTTTTGTCTTTCGCACACACTCTTTTGTGTACGTGTGTGTGTGCGTGCATGTGTGCATGGATATGGGGGTGTTGTGGTGGTGGTGGTGGTGGGGATAGGGGGTTAGAAGGGGTTAATGCGCACTCCTGTACCTAATGGGGAGAAAGGGTTGACTTTGGCCCACATCAACGCGTCATTCAGGGAAATAGCTGACTTGCCATCTTCAAGTAAAAATACTGGACCCTGCATGTAAAAACAAACAAAAATGTTAAATAAATAAAAAAAACTAACTCAGTTGCACACCGGTACAAAGAAGGGGCTATCATGGCATTTTGATTATGCAAATGTAACCAATAGATTGGCCACTGAGTGTCTAATGGTTAAATATACAAACCAATAAAGAAGCACACATACCTGTATTCTGTGACCAGTAAAACAGGAAAGCTGAACATCAGAGTGACTTGGCAGATTAGAGCCTGTCACATAATCAGCACCGCATGAGACTAGTGGAGGAATGAGAGAAGGTGTTCTAAATGCCATTGTTAGGTTTTAGTGAACTTTTTTTTATGCTAGTGACTGTTCCTACCTGAGTTCACAGGCAGGATTCTTTTCTCAAGGCAGCGGAAATCTTCTCTTTGACTCTCGGATGAAGGGCTATTAAAAAGGCAGGCAGACACAACTACATATATTTCTCAAAGAATATTATTAGCTGTATTTTTGCACACACAAAAAAAAAGTGTTGGCAAAAGTCAATGTTTAAAACTAGAGCAGCGGAAAGCAACCCTGGTCCTCGAGAGTCGCAATCCTGCGTGTTTTAGATGTCTCCCTCCTCCAACACTGGTGATTCAAGTGATCAGCTCATCAGCTAGCTCTGGAGAAGCCTGATAACGATCCTCACCTGTGTTGGAGGAGGGAGAGATCTAAAACAAGCAGGAATGAAGCTCTCCAAGGACCAGTGTTGCCTACCTACCCCTGCACTAGATGTTTACTGATGTTTACATTATTAATAGTACTAGTATTTAATTTTAAACCAAAATATGTTCATTGAACATGCTTCCATGGAAGGCATCCATTGCAACGGGAGATGTCTATTTATGTATCACGGATGGATTAGTGCAATAGTGATTTTGAACATGCAAAGCTCGACTTCAAACTGAATGGAGAATTTGCTCTTATTCATTTGGCCGCTTCTCTGAGTCAACGGGGGAGGTCGCCACCAGCGGGCTGGGGGAGAGGTGAGGCTCTGGGCTTTTTACCCCAAGCTTCAATATTTCATCCAGTCATACATATGAAATCTGAAACATTTATTGTGCCCACTACCAATGCAATTGATTTAGATTTGCCTCTGAAGAAAATGTCCCATATCTGATGCCTTACTTCACTCAATTGCTCTTATACCTTAGGATTTGTGATGGATGATGTGATGTGTGTGTGTGGAAAGGGGGGGGGGGGGGGGTTAACCTACTTGCCAGTACTCTGACTGCATGCCCGCCAGGCATCCAGCTCCATTGACAGCTGCTCAATCTTCAGAGGAACACTCACTTCTCTCCGCTTCAACAACTGACTGTCACAGAAAGGAAAATGTGATAGTACACACCGGTACATGTCTGTATTATTAATTATTTTATCAGTACTGTATTAATATGTTAAAATTTGTGCTGTCAAAGTTAAAGTGTTAACTCATTGATCCATCACAAAAACATAGCACATTAAACATGTATTAATGCAGATTAATCACACCATTAATTTTGACCGCAGATAATCCTTCATCTTGACAGTGGATGGTTACATTAAATGTAGCACAGGTTGTGTTTGAGCCATAAACATAGCTACATGCATTAACATAGAGCCGTTAAGAAATATTTGCGTATGACAGCCAGAATATTTGTCCTAGTCAAAATATCGGGGTCCTTTTTTTATTTATTTCAAATTATGAAAATAATTAACTGATAACAAAAAGAGGAGGATGAGAGTGTGCAACAGATCAAAAACTGTTAAAGAAGTCCTCAAAACATTAAATGTCGAAAGAATTCGGTGGGCAAATTTTTTTGGATAAAAAGCATAGTGATTAATCAAGATTAATCAAAATTCTAAAATGTGATTAATCTGATTTTTAAAAAATAATCGTTTGACAACTCTAGTTAAAATGTTTTTGTTTTTTTTAACTCTTGTTTATTCTGTGATGACAGAGTACTTTACACGTCAAGTGTAGTGTCCAGTTTTATTTGTACAAACCGTACAATAAAATAGATGGGTAAATTTTTTCATACTAGTTACACGCGCTATTGTTTGTATAATCTTGAGCATTAGTCAGCAGGACTGGAAAGGCTGCGTTCAGCTACAGGCAATGTGTATTTTGCAAAGTGAACGCTGAGCAGTTGATGATGTCCACCATGCCTTAAAAGTAACAACCGTACGTGAAGGGCCATTGTTTACATCCGTTCACCATGCAGAGATCATTTTAGATGTATAATTGTTACAATTAATTGTACATATGTACTCATTTTTCAACTGATTATATTTGTAAGAAGGTAGTGAAGCTGTTCAAGTGTAAAAATAATGGAGAAATAATGTGGTACTTGAGTGCTCAGTGTTTGGTGCCCATGTAAGAAAGAAGCTTAAAATCCAGCAAAATGTCAACTTGAACTCCAAATTTCTTTGCTTCTATGCACAGGTGACAAATCCAGGTCCAGAAAGTAGAAACCCTGCCACAGTTTGGCTTTAGCTCCAGGTGCTAGCTAGATAGCTCCCGAGCTAGCTCCCGGGGTGCTTTTTTTTTTACCTGCTAAGAAGCTAGCTAGCTAGCTAGCTAGCTAGCACGTGGGCTAAAGCCAAACTGGGTTTTTACTTTCTGGACCTGGATTTGCCATCTCTACTTCTATGTAAAACAGTACACATTTGTAAGTGGCAGATTAATTTATGTGTACCTGGTGTATTCATAGAGTGCAGGTACAATGCTGAAGTACCGTCTCTTTATGGCAAGCAGACCGCCGATGTAACCACACAGGATCAACAGCTCACTGCGGGCTCTAGACACACACTTGATGATCAATTCTGACAGAACATGTGAAGCAAGTGTAATTGAAATAATACAATGATTGCTTTACCGAGCACAGTTGGCCAAGAGGAGGCGGTCAGTTCTGATGTAACTCAACAGGTCAAGGATTGGATGAATACTGTCCACTGTCCAGTCAGATCCAGTAAGCTGTTCTGATGGAGAAAAAAATTAAAGCCAGTTTGTGATCTAATACTGTATACTGCATGTGCACAAACAGAAAGAAAAAGTAAAAACACAAATTTGCTTTGACGTAACTAACTATTCCAACTATAATGTACAGTCAGCAATTGGGTGGAAGAACACATTTGAGCCATGTACTGTAAGATAATTATGTGAGTCTACATTGGCCCAGGTCAAGTACACTTAGGAAAATAAATCATCTATTAAAATACGTTGTGGAATTGAAATGCATTTTTAGCCAACCCCCATGTCAAATCACTTGAAACACAACTTAGTAGAAAATTGTCAGTGTATTTCATGCAAAAGCAATCAATTAGTAGTCAGGAAAAATGGTTGAAACGGGCAACAAAGCATTGACAGAATGCATGTTAGACCGTGGGCTGCGGGGCAAAAATAGCTTGTTTCATGAAAATGTGCAAAAATGTGCCCAAGAACCTTCTAAAGAACATACTTTTTTTCAGACGTGCAAATGTTGCATCTTAGCAAGTACGGTCCGCTAAAGAATCAGTTGCATGGCTCCAGACTGCCTCTAAGTATTGGCATTTTGCCCTTAAATTTTAAGACAGAATTTCCATCTAATTGTGCATGTGTGACCAGTACATTTGCAGATTTTTTCTTTTTTTAATTCTTGAATAATTTTTGATGGTCCTAACAAATGTTCTACTTAACAATTTTAATTTTATTGTTACTCAAAAAAGAAAAAAACATAGAATAAGGGGCCCATAAGGTATTATAAAACTAATTATTGTTAAATATTTGCACAATTAACACATTGCAGTACATACGAATATGACCCTAACAGGGTGGAACTCTCTCTCAGTCCATGTCTGAACTAACCATCCATAATTAAAGTAGCACTAAGGAACTTTTCAACCTTAATAAAATATTTTCATAACTCTTCTGTTGAAACATCGACTAGTTGAATGGTACCTTTGCCATGGTCTGAGGGGGTCAGTATCATTTTTACTGGCACTAAGCAACTTTGAGGAGGATGGTAGGAACACTGCCACGCAAAAAACTACAAATGTGCTGACTGCTTTATGGCATACGTCACTTCCCCCTTTCCCCATTCGTTACGAAGATGGAAGTCAATTTGAATGTCGACACACAATTACTGCTTTCCTGGGAGAAGCTGCAAAACAATTGAAAAGTTTTGTCTGAGGAGACAAAAAAGGAAAAGGGAAATTACCTGGATAAAAGGACAGTCAAGGATCAACATAGGCCAAGATTTCACTCGCAGGCGTGAGCTAAAAAAAAACTCATGGGAAATATGGTCTTCCTTCAGGCATAACATTACTGCTTTTGTCCATACGGTGCCGCCATAATCAACGTTAACTGAAAGTTCCTTAGTGTTGCTTTAAAGTAATTTAAATGCTTAAGCCCAAGTGAAAAAATAAATAAATAAACATATCTTAGTAGTGACACGACTGTCAAGTACCTCTATGTTTTTGTACCAGCATGACATGTTGCTTTTCTGTGAATCATGCTTAGCAAGTACGGTGAAAACCAGCATCCCTGAGAATGAGCATCGAAGATAACCATGTTGTCACCATATCTATTGACATCTACACTCTGCAGTGTGTGCTTGTACTAAATCTATATATAATTTAAAAAAACGAGCCCACGTTTTGTTGTTGAATGTCACGAGAGTGGATTTCTTTCCAGGCAAATTACACATGTAACAATGTTTCTCACACGTTTGTCACTCAATAATTTTGTCTGTCGAAGAGTCTGCTATCTTACATGTTTTGTAGTTTTTTAAAATGTTATTTCTATTGTGCTACGCAATCGCCGATAGTACAGTGCTTCTCATTGGTCACGACAGATATTGCCATCTTAACGGCATCTCTGATTGGCTAAGCAGGGAAGTGACTTCATAAAACAAAAAACAATATTGTAAAATAATGTGCACATTTCCAGCATGTGAAAAGCCACAGTAGTAAAGTTATACTTTTCCCCTATACTATTTTCATAAAGGTTTGACTTCTACCCAAACAACGGGATAAAGCCACAACCGGGGCCCACGGGCAATGAATAAAAATATAAACACAACACTTTATTTGTTCCCATTTTCATGAGCTCTCAAAGATATAAAACAATTTCTACATACACAAAATGCCATTTCCCTCAATGATTGTTCACAAATCTGTCTAAATCTGTAATTGTGAGCATTTCTCTTTTATCGAGATTATCATCCCACCATCACATTTACAGGTTTGGCATATAAAGATGCTGATTAGACAGCATAATTATTGCACAGGTCTCCATATACCAATCCGACGTCAGCCAAATGTGACAACACCTTTCGCCTGTGGCGTCGGCATGACCGAAAAATGATGGAAGTACACACCGCAACAGACAGACACCAACGGCAAGTACCATCTGCATGTACCTTCCATGTATTCCCATGCAAAGCAAACCTTCAGGCTCTTTACAGATTATTGTGTAATATAAAAGTAAATCCTTCCTGGTATATCCAGTTGTGTGGCTTTCATCACTCGATTATCAGACTCTTTAACAGTAATGCAATAAACAATGCCGGTGCCCTCCCTAGTGTTCTGCCCTACCACGCAGCTGGGAATGGGGTGGTGCCCTTGCGACGCCATTGTCTCCCCCCCTACACCAGAAAAAAACAATGCTGTTCCTCTTGAACCATAGTGATTAATTCAACTTCTGTTCTTATAATTAAGTCCAAATGTGAAGGGTGATAATGTGCAAAATGAGCAAAACTATAAACGCTTTGAATTGCTTCCTGTTTTGTCATTTCCAGTTCTTGCCCCATGCGCTGATTCACTAACAGCCAATCAGAGTGATCAAATGTCACGATGGTCCAACGCCAGTTAGAGCTGTTGAATCTCTTGAAAACATCCCCCCAGACGCTCCCCATCAGGATCCCCCTACCCGCCGCAATAATGAAAAACTGCACATTTCAAAGTGGCCTTTTTATTGTGGCAAGCCAAAGGCGCACCTGTGCAATAATCATGCTGTCTAATCAGCATTTTGGTATGCCACACCTGTGAGGTGGAATGGATTATCTCAACAGAGGAAATGCTCCAAATAACAGATTTAGGCAGATATTTGAGGGAAATGGCCTTTTGTGTATGTAGAATTTTTTTTTTTACAACTCTTGAAAAATGGGAGCCACATAAAAAGTTTATTGCATTTAGAATTTTGTTCAGTGTCAATGTCAGAATTAGGAAGTTACACCGAAGAATACCTTTGACATGATCGATTGCTATCTTAAGGGCATTCTCAGGTTCAGAGGTCAGAAGGTGAAATTTAACAGCTGAAAACAGATCTCCTTCACACATAGATTCCTCTGCCAAGGCCCGACACTCCTCTAATGAGGGGAGACAACACTGGAATGACAAAAACACATGGCCATAATCATATAAGTAGTTTCATCAGTGCACATGCAACAAAAATACAAATTCAAGTTAATTGTTATGGGTTTCGGATAGTCTGCAATTGTCACCAGTGTCTAAAGTATTGTCAAATTCTCTTCTGTCATTGTCAATCTCTTCTTATAATGGCAAAACAAGTCTTCAAGGCCTTCGCAATCTTCTTGTTCTTCAGCTGAGGTTTTGCTTAAGTAACTGTGATCCAATTTTGGCTCATTAATTTCAGGAGGAGAAAATGCAATCATTTGCATAGCGGTAATCGTTTCATTCACTTTGTGAAAATGGGAACAAAACAGTGTGTGTTCTTGAGATTATTGTAAATTAGGCCCACTTACCCTTTCATGTAATTGGTTGATTTCTGCAGTACTTCCAGGGTAAAATGCACAGACCTTAGCCAATAAAATATGGTTGTCAGGAATCATTCCAAGTAGGTCAACTGAGAGATCCCTAAATGTAAACACAGTAAAGATCAATCATCCCATTACTATTATTTATTTTTGTAAATCACAAGTGTCAAACTCAAGGCCCACAGGTCAGACACAGGCATCCATGTCATTTTATGTGGTCTGTGAAATGCAAGAGGAATCGACCATTATGTCTTAGCTGCATGTTTAAGGTTGTCTTGCTGGAAGGTGAACGTCTGTCCCGATCTCAAGACTCCTGATATCCCTGCATTTACTGTAACTTAACTCCATTCAGCATCTCATTAACTCGACCCAGCTTCCCTGTCCATGCTGAAGAAAAGCATCCCCACAGCATGAGTATGTCACACCCATGTTTCACAATGGGGATGGTGTGTTCAAGGTGATGTGCAAAGTTTGTGTTCTGCCTGTACATACTAGGGCTAACAAATTATTCCAAATGTTTGTTGTGTCCCCGAAATGGCATTAGGCAAACAAATTAATTTCCAACGGTTTTCTTTGTGCTACTCTTCCATAAAGAGCAGATTTGTGGGGTCTATGACAAATAGCTGAACCGTGGACAGTTTCTCCTACCTGCAGCTTCTCCAGCGTTACAGTGAACCTGTTAGATGCTTGATGTGGACAAGTAGCCTACACAGCAACCTAGTGGTGGCATGCAGTCACTATCATGAGGGGCATGCATTATGGTCATGAATGTAGTTTATGGTCAATGCACGCTTTAATCGCATTTATTTTAACTCTTTCATCGCCAAGAATGTTTATTGACGTATACTAAAATTGTTAATGAATGCCGTCAATAACGTCAATTGACGTCAAGGGGGTTCTCATTGGGCAGTGCAATGTCTTGTGCAGCGCTAGTTTGTGAATGGGGTAGGAAAGTCCAAAAACGCCCACTAACTATGGCCAGCAGATGACAGCATTGTATCTCTTTTCAATGGGCTCCTGAGTATCAAATTACATGAAAACATGGCGGATCTCAGGAAATAAAACATTTTCAAGAATGACGTGAATGATCAAAGCATTTGTCACATTAAATCTAAATCACAGAGAGTTGCTAAACAAAAAATATTAGCGTCAAAGTCACTGTTGTGCAGAAAATGTATCTTTTCACAAAAAGCTTGTTTTCTCCTTTTTTTTTTTTCCATTTTTGCTTGATGTCACTCAAATGACCTATTTTCAAATAGTGATTACTAAAGAATGTAATAAGGTAGGAACATACCTTTTATTCTAATGAAAGAATGGAATCCAATCTTTCATATGGTATCCATATGGTATGTTTACGTAGTCATAGCACACAATATTCTGTTTGCCTTGAAAGATGAGTGAAAATACTCGAAATCAGCTGGCACTATCGGGGTTGTTTTTTGGATGACATTTGGCAGTAAAAGAGTTAAGACAATCAGGCCTCTTAAGCTCTCACCCACTGGCCACATAAAATGACTTGGTGGGTCACATTTGGCCCGTAGGCCTTCAGTTTGATACATGAGGCCAAGAACTGAAGTATTTTTTTTAATCATGTTTGCCGGTAGTTAAGCCCGTATCTCACTGAGTGGTGCAGGCTTGCGAAGTTGTGCACACATAGCGAGTGTTATTTTTTCGGCAGTCTTCCTTCCGTGTTGTAAAACGTTTACCGGCAGCACATGCTACGTCAGTGAGATACGGACTTTACCTGTTGAGGAAATTACTTGTACAGCTGATACAAGTACTCTTAGTTTTTTTTTTTTTTTTTTTATAGTAAAATAGTTAACAAAAAAAAGATGCAATGCATTGCATTTATTATTATTTTATATTATTTGGAGAGTATATTGCATAAATGTAACAACAAACTGAATACTTGCGGTATTTGTGAGTTCACAAACTGCCGAGAATACATCTTTACCGAGCCCGCTGATTTTCATCGATACAAACCACTGCTGGAATGTTTGTCACATTTGCAGGTCTAGATAAATAACTGTCACAGTTGATAATGTCACTATGGATTTTTTGCATTTGGGTAAAATGGTCTTCATATATATGTCATATATAAGGAAAATATAGATATTTTTAAATCCTGCAAGCCTTACAGGATTACAGAGTAAGGGGTACTCACCATGTCCGTGGGGTCATGTACTTCCTGGCAAGGAGTTCAAGACAGTAGGCCGTACTCTGTGTGGCTGTCTCGCCAAGGACTATACCCACACACGCAGCCAACTCCAGCTCATTACCTCTGATCAGACTAGACATGGCTAACTAAAAACACAAAGAGATTTAAAACATACAACATAAAACTAATTGTTATTTGCCTGTGATATTTAGTTGGACAATCTAAAAAAATAAAAATACCCTGGCAGATTATTTATGTTTTTATAAAGGGTTATCTCATTTATGACATACTTTCGGTCATTTGGCAAATAGGATTATGCTAAACAAAACAAAAAAGACAAAGAATATCCCAAATCTACAAGTCTAAAAGTTTTAGCTAAGAGCAATATCAATTTCAATAGTTATGGTGATGTATTGTAATCATCTTGGTCTTCTCTTGAACATACATGCAGTGTTTATGAACTGACATCTAGATGATCACATTATTATCATTATTATCAACACATACGCACCTTAACATTATCGACCGCTAGGTGGCAGCACGCGGCCAGAACAGAGCAGCCATCCTGAAAGTACCACTCAGCCAGCTGCTCACATACATTAAGAAGGAGACTGTAAAAATAAATAATAACAATAATAATGCAACAGATTTTATGGCACTTTTCTGTAGCACACTAAGCGCTTCAAGAAATAAAACAATCCTTATTTATTTACGTCATACTGTTTATTTGGTACAGAGATTTTTTTGGTTTTTTTTACACCCCCTTCAAAAATTTTAATATTTTTTTCAACCATGATTTGGTTGAGTTTGTATTTTAAAAAATGTAAACTTAACCTGAAGTTAAAAAAAAATGAAAAAAACAGAGCATACTCCTCTTCCAAGAGTTGGCTCGAGAGTTCAATTCAGCAGCATAAAGTTGCATTGCGGAGTTTAAAATGTTAATGTTAAAGATTTTTTTACATCATTCATGATCCACCAATGTCCAGATGAGTACAAAAAAAACCTAACTTTATAACTGTGACTGTGTTTATCAGGTTGTATGTTCCCTTCAGTTTCTTGGGGGTTGGGAGGGGTAGAGTGGTGGAGGGTGACATCATGCTCGTTGCTGCAGACATGTAGTGTTAGCAAACGACACAATTGGGATGGAGAGGCCGCCTTTGAGCCCACCCCAAAACTCCAGCTCAGACTCCAAGAAAATTTTAATTGGACGCACGCACACCTTGCACGAGTGTGACACAGAGGCTGCAGTTACATTTTAGGCCAGAGGCGGGCACGACTAAAAAAGTGACAAACTCCGCAATAGGTCTTTACAATTAAACAAAAAAAAACTTTGTGTCTTTATATCACTTCAATATTCCTAACATGATTAATAAAAGGTGTTTGTTTGTTTATCTGTTGTTTGTCCTTTAGAATGCATGTTATTTGTTGTAGAGGAAGTGTTGATAGCATCTGATTCATCCATTGTTTGACAGCAGCTTCCAAACCAATGCAATACATTTCTTTTCTGTTGTTAATCCAAAACGTGTAAATGTTTGCTCATTCCCATTCTGATTGTGTCTTTGTAGAAATAATTCCAACAAAAATAAACTTTTAAAATTACTTTTTAACAATCATATCCATTGTCATTTATTTTAGTTCCACTGTTGTCATATAAATTCTCATTAGCCATTTGTATTAGTTTGGTTTAAGGTGTGATTTCATAAAATTAGTTTGTGCATCCATACAAATATTTCCCCGCTCAGATTCTGATAAAAGATACAAGATACAGTGAAATCATCAACACATTATACAACCACGATATAACCCCCTTTTCTAAGTGTCATTGCTCATTATTTCATACAGAAAAGAAAAAGGGGAGGTTTGGCGAGAGCAACACTCCGATTTGCTGCCATAAAACTTCTGAGCTGTAAATATTTAAAGAAATGTTTACTTTATTATCAATGTCAAACTTAAATGTCAACTTTTTAAAGGACATCATGATGTTAGAGTCAGGCAACTACAAATCCCCGATCATCCTGACCCCCCTTTAATATTATTATATTATATTATTATATTTTTATATTATATTATTATTATTATATTATTATAATTTGAATATTGCATCTGCTCGCCCAGGTACAAATAGATGATTTCCCGATTCGAAAATCAAAATAATATTAATAGCTGACATCAAAAATATTTTGTCATAGTTTCATGTCATAACAAACAAAGAAAAAAATAAATAAAAATAAGCTTCAACCCAAACTGTTTTGTAAGTAAACATTGATTTTAAGCATAGTTCACCTTGCACAACAATGAGAAATGCACAATGTGGCTTTGGCATGTTTGTGGGCTTTACCTTTGATATTGTTGTCTGTTGTCCACATCGTTGGTTTTGTGGTTGATTAAGGATGTTTGAGGTGTACGGATGTTCCCCTCACATGCCCCCTAAAACAAAAATATTCAGAAGATCTTCTTCCATTATACATTTCTGGTGTGGAACTACTGTAACAGATGTAGGGAATTTAAAAAGTATTCACAGTGCGCCACGTTTTCCTACATTTACAAATGTAGTACAAATCTTGGTCCCAGTGGGGGGAAAAGAGGGCATGTTTGTTGGCCTCCCAGTTTGTGTGCTCTAATGTCTGGGTGAAAAGACCATCTTCGAGTTTCTTACTTAAATACTTTCGCTGGCTAACTTCCAAGATGCAGGTAAAAAAGCCTGGGCTGAGTATTTCTCTTTAATTATTCACTTCTTTTTTTTATCTCATCGCTCTAGAATTGTATTTAATACTAGAAACTTAATTTCAAATCCCTTATGGTGTGGCATTTTAGACCTGGACAGATAAATTTCATCTGTTGTAAAAAACTGTTGGGATTTGGCAGAGTTGAGGACACAATTGGACGGAAGCGAGGCAGGTGTGTGTGCAAGGTAGAATGGTAGTTTAATTTCAAAACAAGAAAAAGGAGAGTACCGTAAGCAATGCACATAGAATAAAAATACACACAAAATTAACAAAGTCCAAAAAGATATTAGGTGTTAGGAAGACTCAAAGTTACAAACAAATGCTGAGATACGACTTGATCGTCACTCGAAACAGCAAAACAAATATCAGCAAGACATGACAATGACAATAACCCGACAAAGAAAGCAGCGAACTAATGCTGCATTCCAGGAAGATGGGAAGTCATACTTTTCCAATTACTCATACTTTTACTGCAAACCAGGAAATATGCACGGGAACGTCCCTTTGAACTTGGAAATCTGAGTTGAGAAGTCGGGGAAAAAAGGGCCCAGATTTCACTGACCGGTTTAAATCTGATGTCACTCGACAATGGCGAACCCCGTAAAGACCGTGAATGGCAAAACATAATTTACACGATTATAAACACATTTATATATTTATTTATTATAACATTAATTTAGTTATTCGAAAAAAGTTACTTTGCGTAACCCAACGTGATTTCAACTAACTGTGTTATCCAAAACAACAAACGATTTATCGGAATCATCCATCTTTGTTGTTTACATTCGCTTGGAGGTCGGAACTGCGAGATCTATCCGACTTTCCACCTTCCTCTAATGCAGCAACGAGATAAGGAGAGACCCCTGGACAAGACACAAGTGGCTGAGAGAGCTGATAGGATGACACAAGTGACTAGGATAACAAGCACAGGTGGACTAAAGGTGGAATAAAACTTAACGAGACATTGACGAAAAAGGACACAAGCAAACATGACAACTAAAATCTAATCAAAACTAAAATTCACAAAACACAGAACATGACAGACTAGTTTTTCTCAAATAAGAATGATTGCTTAAGTCAAGTTTTCTGTCCAAGATAGAACTACAACTACTTATGGTGTTTAAAGCTCAATTAGCTCTGAGTAAAAAACTGCAATTGTCTTCTTTTTCACTGTACCTGTGCAATTAGTAAGGCCTCAAGCAGTTGTCCTCTGCCTGTGAAGAATGTTACAAGCTTTTTAATATCTCCTGTGGCAATGCAGTAGGGGATTGCATCATCGTTATCCTCCACCATCAGCTGATCCGCTCTCCTGCGATACAATCATAACACATCTTTAATGGGGAGGTATATGAGCCATCATATGTTTTTCACTCACATTTTCACATTGACACATTATTTATTGACTGCATCTAAAAATATCAGATATTAGGAATCTAAACCTTTCTCGGATAGTAGTTACTACAGTTTACAGCTATTAAACGTTTTATCCTATATAAATGAATCTTTTTGCCACAATTGACCATTAGCCACTCCAGTGGACACGAGTGTAGTGTAGTCTTGACCTCCACTGCCATCCAGTGGTCAACGTTTGTAAGTGAGAAAAAAAGACACAACAAGATGGCCGACAGAAGTTCAGATGTGACGTGCAAGGAAGGAATACTTGTCTATTCCTTCTATTCCAAGAGGTCCCTACAAACAAAAAATATATTGGGACATCCTTACAAATAAAACATATATTGGGACATCAAGCAACAACTAAGGAGTAATATAATTGTTAAAATATCCAAGTATTGATTTTGTAATTTGAGGAAATGGTGATTGATCATGAGTCCACTAAATTGGACTTTGGACATCATTATTTAATAATAATAATAATGATAATAATAATAATAATAGTTATATTGTGACTACAACTTAGTGTTGCTGTAACTTTGTTGCTTTTTATTAATTTTTTTGCTTTAAATCATCATTTAGTTTTTATTATAGCAATATTTTATGGATTTTAGTCCTCATATGAGAGTAAGGATCCTTGTCCTTATGTTTTGCAGTGGTCAGGTGCTAACAAAACCTACAGGATAGTTGACCATATATCATTTGACTCTGACCTCTGGCTGTCGTGGTTGACACGCCTCTACAACATTGCGTGGACATCGGAGACAGTGCCTCTGGATTGGTAGACCGGCGTGGTGGTCCCCTATTTAAGAAGGGGGACCGGAGGGTGTGTTCCACTTCCAACTATAGAGGGATCACACTCCTCAGCCTCCCTGGTAAGGTCTCTTCAGGGGTGCTGGAGAGGAGGGTCCGTCTGGAAGTCGAATCTCGGATTCAGGAGGAGCAGTGTGGTTTTTGTCCCGGCCATAGAACAGTGGACCAGCTCTACATTCTCGGTAGGGTCCTCGAGGGTGCATGCAAGTCCGCCCAACCGGTCTACATGTGTTTTATGTATTTGGAGAGGGCGTTCGACACAGGGGGAGTCCTGTGGGGGGTACTTCGGGAGTACGGCACTCGGATTCGTTCCCAGTGAGGGTTGGACTCCGCCAAGGCTGCCCATTGTCTCCGATTTTGTTTATAACTTTTATGGACAGAATTTCTAGGAATTGAGGGGTCCGGTTTGGTGGCCTCAGCGTTGTATCTCTGCTTTTTGCAGATGGTTTAGTTCTGTTAGGTTCATCAAGCCGCGAGCTTCAACTCTCACTGGAGCCGTTAACAGGCAGCTGAGTATGAAGCGGATGGGATAAGAATCAGCACCTCCAAATCTGAGAACATGGTCCTCAGTCGGAAAAGGGTGGCGTGTCCTCGTCGGGTCAGGGATAAGATCCTGCCTCAAGTGGAGGAGTTCAAGTATCTTGGGGTCTTGTTCACGAGTGAAGGCAGGACGGAGCGGGAGATCGACAGGTGGAATGGTGAAGCGCCTGTAGTGATGCGGGCTCTGTATTGGTCCGTTGTGGTGAAGGAGCTGAGCCAAAAGGCGAAGCTCTCGATTTACAGGTAGATCTACGTTCCTACCCTCACCTAAGGTCACGAGCTGTGGGTCGTGACCGAAAGAACAAGATCCTGGATACAAGCGGCCAAAATGAGTTTCATCCGCAGGGTGTCGGGCTCTTCTTTGGAGATAGGGTGAGAAGTTCGGTCATCCAAGAGGGACTCAAGGTTGAGCCGCTATTCCTCCGCGTTGAGAGAAGCCAGTTGAGGTGGCTCGGCATCTGGTTCAGATCCCTCCTGCCCCCGCGACCCAACCCCGGATTAAGCAGTGGATAATGGATGTATGGATGTATGGATAGATGGACATATTTCATCAGTTGCTCAAATGCACGTTATCCACGCTTTGGACATGTCACCAACTCCTTGAAAAATGTATGTTTAAAAAAATGAAGGTGATTATTTTTTTTCATGCCTAAAGAGTAATAAAAAGAGTTGAGAAAGAAATCCTGAAGCAGGTTATCATAATTTGTGCATGAACGGGTAAAATTAAGAAATTAAATAATACAATGGAAAACACTGTATTGTCCTGAAATTGTATTATTGTGGATGGATGGATGAAATATATAGTAGGTCATCAAATCAGTGTCAGTTGAGTCTATACATTGCCTGTAGGGATTTTTGAGGTCCAGCAGGTGTCAGTATTCAGTTAGACAGTATTGACATAGTATATATCTGTATCAATGCAGTTTTGCAATGTATCAAAAGGCTTCACGATGCCTCTTCTACTACCCATCACTACTTTTGGCACATTGTCTAAGCAGGCTAAATCATACTCTACCAGTGATAATATTATGTCCATCCATGTTTAACTTCAGTGATGTCCTGCTACACCCATCAGTCGTAGCTTCGTATTTTTACAGTGTCATTAATAAATATATAGGTGAAAATGAAAACCTACCTTTGCATCAGTTTTTTCCAGTACTTCATGGATACTCCTGGTGCTACAGCTAACGCTTTCTCCCACTGCCAGAGAAAAATATTTACACTTAGTCACTAATTCAAAACATTCTCAGTATGTCCCACTTGTTTGTTTTCATCTATCATGTGACCATACACAAAACAACGAATGCCCACCTTTCGGCGAGTGCTTCCGCCTTTTCGGCGAGAGCTTTATGACCCGAAGTCTCGTAAAAATACACTGACTGAGAAGGACCGTCTGTACTGACCCGGATCAAGGAATATAGTGTAAATCTGCTACAGTCGGTGCTCAGACCGTGGTTTATTAAAATTAATTTTCTTCATGAGTTAACAGCATTGTGTAATTTATTGGCTATAGATATGAAGTTTCAACACAAGTTTGTTGAGTAAAGATTAAAGAGTGTGCTGTACTGTGCAATACAAAAAAGAAATATGCAGGATTGCTCATGCAGCACCTGTCCAAGCTCCACCATTAATTCGCAGTATCGCTGAATCTGTCCTAGCCTCAGATGGATATTGCCTGCTTCTTTAAGCCGTTCTTCTTTACTGGGAGCACCGATACCACCTCCGAATTTAGACATCTTGACAATGGTCAATTCCTGGGCTTCAGACTGAGGCACAACACACAAAAAAAGAGGACAGGACAATTCAACTTGAAAAATATTGAATACACAACAATAATTTTGTAATTATAGAAGAATGTGTCACACTCACAGCGAGGGTGAAAGCATTAATTAAATTTCATACACAGTACGCAGGGTTTTTCCTGGCTCAAAATGAGGCAGTATCATCCTGACTATGTTGGGTGACTACTGATACCAGGTATCCGTATTGGTGCCAATACCAGTCTTATTTGCCCTCCTGGAGCCATTTTACAATCAGGGACTAGAAATGAGAAATTATATGAATATAAAGTTTCTATTAATTTTTTGCCATTTTTTTTAACTACAATCATTAAAACTTAATCCACTAGTACATATTAAATTGTAAATATAGTTCAGCGTTGTTGTAAAACACTATTATGTTTATTGTATATACTGTGTTTTTATGACTTTGGCAATGGCTGGAGCGCGCCACCTCTGCCTCAAACAACCAGGGCGTGTGCAACGGTTGCTCCATGGCGTTCCTTTCCTGCAGGTCATTCCCTCTCTCTCCCGTTTCCTATCAACTCTTCAGCTGTCCTGTCAATTAAAGGCTAAAAAGCCCCAAAATATATTTTAAAAAATAAATCAGTTTCTTCTTCTGTACATTAAAGTTAAAAAAAGAAAAAAAGAAAGCTGTTTCTTCTTCGGTTGTTGCTTCAGGTCTTTCCAGTGAACGTCTGTTGATATAGCGCCTCCATAATGGCGCAACACTGCAACTGCAGTTAAAATGCATTGCTGCCAGCGCTGTGTTGAACGATACCAGTGGCTCAGGCTGATGGTGGCAAGCAAATTAGGTGGAGGTGGCTGCCTCAGAATTTTGTAGACAGGTAAAACCCTGGTACAGTGCATATGTATTTGCCAGCCACAACTTCATGATCATTTGCAAAATAATAACAATATCAAAAGTCATGATTTGAGTTTTTGCTAAGCTTTTGACTTTTGTTTTCCTGGAACATAACATTGGTGCTTTGGTCCAAGTATGGGTTAATTATCTGGAGTTTTATGGTGCTTTTTCTTCTGTTTGTTGGTCATGCTTTTGTCTCCACCTGGTTTCATCAGTTCTGCTCTTCATCTATTATTTTCATTTCATTTATTACTTTATCCTCGCAGGACAATGCACAGTAATGGACAAGTTTGTAATATATTGAGAATCACTGGCATGCACAGGTAGACCCCTAGTGGTGCTCACACCCTTGCCCCTCTGCCCTCTCTCAAAAAAAGTGCCCTTTGGAAAGTTTTGCAAAAAATAATAATTTACTGAGGACAGGTCAACGTTGACACAATCTTTTAGAAAAGCTGAATGATTAATCGCGTGTGAAAAAAAAAACAATATGCGGACCCGACCTAGCTCTCTCTCTCGCTTGCTTCGTCATGTGAACGCTAATTACCCACGGTCGCGGTGTAAGACAGACACACACACACGCATCTCATTCCCCTGTTGTTCCACCCAGCCAGTTAACTGTGTTATGAATCCAGTGAAATTGTATTGTTTGTTTGCCATCTATTCCCTACCTATAATCATTTTGTTTTGAAGTAGCATGTCTCATACAGCACAAACAACTGAGCATAAATTAGCCGATATTAGCCACCTAGTTTAAAATGCTATATGCTAATTCAATAATAGGTAACGTGATAACCACCACATAGTAAGACTAATAACGGTGAAATGAAGCTTGCTGTGATCCGTGCATTGAAAAGCATTAGACTGTGGATCATTGTAATTTCATTTGTGGGGATTATTTTGATCGAGTCCGGGCTTCGGCCTTCCTGGGTGGAGTTTGCATGTTCTCCCCGTGCTTGCGTGGGTTTTCACCGGGTACTCCGGTTTCCTCCCACATTCCAAAGACATGCATGGCAGGTTAATTGAACACTCCAAATTGTCCATAGGTGTGATTGTGAGTATGGTTGTTCGTCTCTGTGTGCCCTGCGATTGGCTGGCAACCAGTTCAGGGTGTACCCCGCCTACTGCCCGAAGCCAGCTGGGATAGGCTCCAGCACCCCCGCGACCCTAGTGAGGAAAAGCGGTCAAGAAAATGGATGGATGGATGGATGGGATTATTTTGACTTCAAAATGTGATGAACTGTTTGTTTGTGTCTGGTTTGTATTATGCTAGTAGTCACAGGCAAAAACAATCAAATATGTCATTGGTGATCGAAGCATTTGCGTTGAGTTGCATTGTGGAAATATCAGAAATGCCCGGACGCTTTTTATTGTCAATTGCCTGTGAAAAATAAAATGTTGCCTTCTTGTAATGACAACAGTCAGTCTTATTCATTCTCATGCCATTGGTCTGTTTGGTTACAATTGGTCTATTTATTTAGTAATTGTAGCATTATGCCTAGGAAGGAGAGGCTGAAAAGGGGAAAAGAAAAGGAGCTACAGCAAACAATCAAAGGAAGCCTCTCTCTGCTCTCTTGGATGAAATCAAAGACACATGAAGATGAAAGGTCAGACTGAGAGTCAAGGCCAGAGAGTCATGTTAACTAGAGTTTAGCACCTTTTAAAGATCCCATTTTAATATAGATTTTCTCCTTATGGTTAATTGTATTGAAAAATCTTTTTTTTAAGTAGTTTTAATCAGCAGGCAAGAAGCTTTTATTAGGTAAATTTAGTACAAACCATAACTGTAAGTTACTTCTATGCTACAATTCTTGCAGTTGTTACCCTAATAGGCTGTTATTTAAACTAGCTGTGGGGTATTATTAATTATTATTATGTGTGTGTAATGTTTATTTAAAAACTTCTATTGACATTTCTGAACATCTGGGCATTTCTGATATGTCCCCAATGCAACACAATGCAAATGCTTCCTTTATACGGTGAAAACAAACGGCAGATTGTAATGCTTTTTCCTGTGACTATCATACAAACAACATCTTATCACATTTTGAAATCAAAATAATCCTCCCAAATCAAATTACAACAATCCAACGCTTTTCAATGAGCAGATTTCGTTCACCAAATTGACGGCCATCTTGACTTGTGACGTCCCCCCCGGGCTCGATCCAAGGGCAGTGTGACTATGTTGAAGTATCCTTGAGTAAGATACTGAACCCCGAGTTGCTCCTGATGCTGCGTCATCGCTTTGAGGTCCATGTAAGGTGGGAAAGTGCTATAAATTAAGTGCCATGCATTTTTACTTGATTATCTATAATCATTTCAAGTATTTTATTGTGGACTACATGCATTTTTAATGAAAATATATATGTTTTTTAATTGTTTTGTTACCCATGTTTACACCTTGCATTTACATGTTTTCATTATATTATTAGACAGACAGATAGATAGATAGATAGATAGATAGATAGATAGATAGATAGATAGATAGATAGATAGATAGATAGATAGATAGATAGATAGATAGATAGATAGATAGATAGATAGATAGATAGATAGATAGATAGATAGATAGATAGATAGATAGATAGATAGATAGATAGATAGATGGATGATAATAATAATGATAATAATGATGGTTAATAATGATAATAAAGTGGTCATAATGCTGTGGCTGTGCTCTTTGGAAATGTAGCACAGATGAAGTGCCAGTTGTTCATAGTAATTATTCACTATGGAAGAAATAGCATTTAATTTGGTTGGCTGGTGGTTAAAACAGTTGCTTTATTGTGTAGCTAATCAGCTTCTGCACATGTGAAGGTTGATTGCAGATACTTACTGTTTTAAACTTTAGCAGGTGTTTCATGTGCATTACACCCTTGCTGTAGATGCCTGGTAGCAGTGAGTCATCCTGTCCATTAATGACTGATACCAAGTCCCACAAGTTGCTGCTTCCCCCTGGAGGCTATCAGAAAACACACACACACACACACAAGTAAATTAATCACAAACCGGTTAGAATAGCCTAATTAAATGATCTAAATATTCCAGTTATCAAATAAGTAATTTTGAAGTAATGCATCATGCTAAATTATAAATGAGTGTTGAGGGAAGTGCAGTCTTTGGGGAAAAAAAGAAGCTGCAGTTGTACAATTTGCAAGAATTTAGATCTGAAGTGTGTGATCTAGGGATGTCCCGTGCGATCACGCGATCGGAAATCGAGCCCGATCACGTGGTTGCTGACTCAATCAGAATTGGACGTTGTCTCCCGATCAGGACTCTGATAACTGTATGAGTTTTTTTTTTATATATAACTTTTTAGAGTTGGGCGGTGGCACAGAGTGAATGTGGATAGCGAAGACGGTGCGACTTGCACTGTGTGCAATGTGAGCATCGTGTGGCGGAAATGATATATATAGTAGATATGTTGTTTCCCCGCTACACTTCATTGATGGCCAGCCAAGGAGCCCCGCCACCATTAGGCACTGGTGACTAGGACGTACTTTGTGCCATCCCGGAGGATCTAGCTGCGGGCGCGCTTCATTTCCTCCACACGAATACAGCTGCGGTGCCTGCGCCGGCGACTCTGGAGTCTGGACATCCTTCGAAGGGAGCCCGGTGCCTAGCCTAGCGCGAATCCGAGGGGTCGGACGTCCTAGCGGAGCCGCCAGCCTTTTGAGTAACTCATAGATGTGCCCAAAAAAAGGGGGTTTAAATGGTTTACTTAGTTTAACCACTGTCCACTCACCATATAAAAGGTCTCCTTAATAAAATGTCTAGGTATCGGATCGGGATTAGGAATCGGCCGATCTCAAAATGAGGTGGCAAAAAAGTGTGATCGTGATTGGCTAGCGACCAGTTCAGGGTGTACTCCGCCTCTCGTCCAAAGACAGCTGGGATAGGCTCAACCACGCCTGTGGGCCACAAACCACGTGATATGGAGGCCCAAAAATGCCAAAATAAAAAAAATTATAGATAAATAAAAGTGAAAATAAAAATGGGTATAAAAAATATAATTAAAAAATTTAATGCAAACAATAATATAAATTTTGATAAAAAAATAAAAAAAAAACAAGGAAATATATACAGTATGCATAAATAAATGAATACAATAAAAAATAAATACAAAAACAAAAAATGAGATTCCCCCAAAAAATTATGAAAACAAATGTGGAAATAAATACAAAAATAAATATATAAATAGAATTAAATGTCAATTAATAAATAAAAAGACTCTGCGCTCATATTTATTTCATGCTTCAAACGCTGTCAGCATGATATGCGTCATGAAATGTTCAAAACATTCAAATTAGGGGGTGGTCTTAAGTATGTAGTCTTGGGTTGAACTATTCGCCTCTTGGTTGATCGACATGTCAGTCTATGTCCAAGTCTGCCCGTTCCACAGCAGGGGAGGATTCACACACAGAAAAGAAACAATGGACCTTGTTGTTTACAGGAACTTGTGTGACATTGTCGGGCAACTCAAGTCGCAAGTTGTGGTGACAGTGGACAAGATAGTCGTCCATTGTTGGAGCTCTCCATGCAAGCCAGCGAGACTTCCTTGTTCACCAACCTCCTCACTCTACCATTGAACGGCAGTTTGCAACGGTTGAGTCCAACCCAAGACAAGGACTGGACCCTCATTTGAATAACATGTCATGACGCATTTCATGCTGACAGCATCTGCAGCATGAAATAAATAAAAATGAGAGGAGAGCCTTTTTATTTGATGACTGATAGTGATATTGATATATTTTAATCTATTTATAAATTTATTTCCACATTTATTTTTATTTTTTTGAGTCTCATTTTTTTTATTTACTTTTACTTTATTATTATTTATTTATGCATTTATTTATTTATTTATTCATGTGTATATATTTGTGTTTTTGTTTTTATTGTATTTAATTATTTAATTATATATTTTTATATATTTTTTTAGTTTTTTTTGCATTTTTGGTCCTCCATATTGTGACGATATGCGGTTCTGAAAATGAATAAATGTGTGAATCTCTCTATTCTTCATGAACTGCCAATGTTGCATATCAAAATGACCAAAAATGTATTTATTACTGTTTTTAATGATGATAGGGTGCTCCATGATCAGAGTGAACAGTCAAAATAAAATCAAGACAACAGTCAATCGACATGACTTTGTTTTTAATACTAATACTAATAAGTGCTGACATGAGATGAACAGAATATTGACCTAAAAATGATTGACCCTAAAATGACAATGAGATTGTCCAATTAGTATGATGATGCTAATGTTATGTTGTCAAAATATTTGTGGTGATATATTGTGAATTTTTTTTCTGATATTGACAATTTTAAATCGGTAATATTAGTTACCATAATTGTGATAAATGTTTGGTAAACTAATACTATACATTTCCCATAGGTATGATTGTGAGTAGTTGTCTTGACTGGTGAGCCATCTAAGTTAGCCCGAGTGACCCGGAACGCAATGCAAATGCAATGGTGCAGAAAAAATTGATTAATGGATTGTAGTAGCATTAATGACTGCATCTAGGTTTTGGGATATGTACTGTATTGTCATCCCTTCCATGAGTCGACAACTTATCGTGGTGGAGGGGTTTGTGTGTCCCAATGATCCTAGGCGCTATATTGTGTGGGGCTTTATGCCCCTGGCAGGGTCACCCCCATGGCAAACAGTTCCTAGGTGAGGGACCAGCCCAAGCACGGCTTACATGACTCCTTATGATGAACACAATCATTGGAAAAATGTTTCCCTTGCCCAAACACGGTTCACCGGGGCCCCCCTCTGGAGCCAGGCCTGGCGGTGGGGCTCGTACATGAGCGCCTGGTGGCCAGGCCTAGACCCATGGGGCCCGGCTGGGCATAGCCCAAAGAGGCAACGTGGGTGCCCCTTCCCATGGGCTCACCACCGGTGGGAGGGGCCAAAGGGGTTGGGTGCAGAGTGGGCTGGGCGGCAGCCAAGGGCAGGGACTTTGGCGGACCGATCCCTGTTTACAGAAGCTGGCTCTTGGGGCATAGAATGTCACCTCTCTGGCGGAGAAGGAGTCCGAACTGATGTGTGAGGCCAAGAAGTTCCCACTAGACATAGTCGGACTCGCCTCCACACACAGTTTGGGCTCTGGTACCAGTCCTCTCGAGAGGAGTTGGACTCTCTTCCACTCTGGAGTTGCCCACGGTGAGAGGCAGAGAGCAGGTGTGGGCATACTTATTGCCCCCGGCTCGGCGCCTGTGTTTCCCTCCGCCTTCGGGTGGGGGGACGGGTCCTGACTGTTGTTTGTGCCTATGCACCAAACAGCAGTTCAGAGTACCCACCCTTTTTGGAGTCCTTAGAGGGTGTGCTGGAGAGCACTCCCCCTGGGGACTTTCTCGTTTTGCTGGGGGACTTCAACGCTGAGACCTGGAGGTGCGTGATTGTAAGGAACGCCCAACCCCCCCGGGGCACATTGAGTCCGAACGGACCATGTTCCACGCCTGCATTGTTGAGGCGGCCGATCGGAGCTGTGGCCGTAAGGTCGTCGGTGCCAGTCGTGGCGGCAATCCTTGAACCCACTGGCCAACAAGCAGAAGAAGGAGTCCTATCAGGGTTTTTTGGCCTGTGGGATTCCGGAGGCAGATGACAGGTACCGGCTGGCCAAGCAGAACGCGGCTTCCGCGGTCACTGAGACAAAAACTCTGACATGGAAGGAGTTTGGTGAGACCATGGAAAACGACTTGTGGAACGCTTCGAGGAAATTCTGGTCCTCCATCCAGCTTCTCAGAAGAGGAAAGCAGTGCACCATCATCACTGTGTATAGTGGAGATGGGGTGCTGCTGACCTCGACTCGGAAGAATACTTTAAAGACCTCCTCAATTCCACCAACACGTCTTCCTTTGAGGAAGCAGAGTCTGGGGAATCGGAGGTGGGCCCCATGTCGGGGTTTGCTATGTTGTCTGGGGCTTTAATGCCGGTCAGACCTGGCAAACCCAAACGTATTGTGAGGGTCTGCTGAGAACTTCTGGCAGAATCCCCTGTCAGAAAGAGCTTCGACACCAACCTGTGGCAGAACTTCTCCCTTGTCTAATACTTCGAAGACCTCCTCAATTCCACCGACACGTCTTCCTCTGAGGAAGCAGAGTCTGGGGAATCTGAGGTGGGCCCCATGTCGGGGTTTGAGGTCACTGAGGTGGTTGGAAAGCTCCTCGGTGGAAGGGCCCCGGGGGTGGATGAGATTCGCCCGGAGTTCCCAAAGACTCTGGATGTTGTGGGGCTGTTGCATGGACATTGGGGACAGTGCCTCTGGATTGGCAGACCAGGTGGTGGTCCCCCTTTTTAAGAAAGGGGACCGTAGGGTGTGTTCCAACTATAGAGGGATCACACTCCTCTCCTCAGCCTCCCTGGTAAGGTCTATTCAGAGGTGCTGGAGAGGAAGGTCCATCGGAAAGTCGAATCTCGGATTCAGGAGGAGCAGTGTGGATTTCGTCCCGGCCGTGGAACAGACCCTCGGCAGGGTCATCGAGGGTGCGTGGGAGTTCGTCCAACCAGTATACATGTGTTTTGTGGATTTGGAGAAGGTGTTCGACCGGGTCCCTGTACGACCGGAATCAGAGTTTGGTCCACATTGCCGGCAGTAAGTCGGATTTGTTTCCAGTGAAGATTGGACTCCACCAAGTTTGCCCTTTGTCTACGATTCTGTTCATAACTTTTATACAGAGGCCGAGGCATTGAGGGGTTCCGGATTGGTAGCCTGAGCATTGCATCTCTACTTTTTGCAGATGATGTAGTGCTGTTGGCTTCATCAAGCCATGATCTCCAACTCTCACTGGAGCGGTTCGCAGCCGAGTGTGAGGGGCGGTTGGGATGAAGATTAGCACCTCCAAATTCGCCCATGGACATCAGTCAGAAAAGGGTGGAGTGCCCTCTCCGGGTCGGGGATGAGATCCTGCCCCAAGTGGAAGAGGGTCTTGTTCACAAGTGAGGGCAGGATGGAGCGGAAGATTGACAGGTGGATTGGTGCAGTGTCTGCAGTGATGTGGACTCTGTGTTGGTCCGTTTTGGTGAAGAAAGAGCTGAGCCGAAAGGCGAAGCTCTCGATTTACCAGTCGATCTACGTTTCTACCCTCACCTATGGTTACAAGCTGTGGGTCGTGACCGAAAGAACAAGATCCCGAATACAAGCGGCCAAGCCAGCATGGTCTTAGCTCCTACCAAATGAATGCAGTCACTTTCTCGTCTCATGGTTGATCCTGTTGAAATGGAAGGATGTACGACCACCCTACTTTATTCGGTGAGTGAGAGAAGTCATGATGTGCTTACAGATTGAGAATTTAAGATATTGTCTAAGAGGTTTTCAAAAAAATATCATAAGACCTTTATGACCATTAATTAACTACATGGAGAAGTTGTCATTTGTTGATGTGTGACCTTTGGTGTAAGCCAACGACTTTGTAATACGATGCAGCCTTTTTTTTTTAAGTTGTTGTTGTTTGGTTGGTTCTTTTGGGGTTAACATTTGTCTAAGTTGTGCCGAAATATAATAATCAATCTTTGTGCCATTCTTTGTAACTTGTATACTTTTGTTACTTGCCAACTCAAGGGCAATTTGTTGCTTGTAATCAAAATGGAAAATATAAATAAAGTTTTCAACAAAAAAAGAACTATTAATATTGTATTATCAAATGTATTATGTAAATACAAAACTACATCAACAAAAAATATAGAAAATAGCTACCGAGCAGCATTCAGAGAACCATCGCAGCTTCTTGGCTGTAGTGTCGGAGCTTAGCTTCTCCAGCTCCTGCTTGATGTCTCTTGACACTTTACCACAGAGCAGTGGTGGAGAACTTGGAACCATAGCTTTATCTGCAAGACACATCACCAATGTGGGTCTATACCACCTTAGAATTCCCAACAAGACGAAACAGAACCAACCCAGAGTGAATGCAGTATACCAGTGTTTCCAATTATCTTCTCCCATGGTTGGTTGGTGAGGATGTTTAGCAGCAGAGGAGAGATGAGGGGTGTTAGAGACCACAGCCTCACTGTACTGTCTCTGCTACAACTGGCCATGGTGAAAGGACGACTCTGATGGCATGTTAAACCTAAACGTGCGCACGCACACACGCACACACAAGTCCTGACATCAACCCAACTGAACATTTGAAGGATGCACATGATCTTTATGGTGGGTGACCAACACAAGCATGATGGCTGATTTGACCTTGGAGAAGTCACATTAACAATTTTCTTTACAATTTGTTCTATGTGGCCCCACTGTCTAAACATGGTACCACTGTCTAAACATGGTACTCTGATTAATATTGCGTAATTACTGTACCTTTAAAGGAAATTGAATTTCAAAATCGCTTCTGCCACATGTGGCCAAGAAATGAAACTGCACACTCCCTTCTTCACATACACAAAACAATGCATGCATGACATCACATCCGCAGACTGAGGGCGAAAAATATCGATCCTGAATCCAGTTTGAAAACTATTGGCCAGAGGCTTGCAAGAGTACCCATTGTGAACAGCTAAGGTGTTAATCTGCTCATTAGAAGATGTTTTAGTCATAAATGGCCAAATGAAAAGGCTACTGTAAAGATATTTTGGGGCAAATTTCTACATTGAGCAGCTTTAAGTAATTGTTATTTTTAATAATAATGACATTTAGGTACACAACCAATTTTTCATTCAATATCACTACAAAGTCACCTTTGACCCTTAACATGTTATTATTTTCTCACAATAGTTATCAACAATGTAGGATGGATATGCCACACTTACTACAAAGTCTCAGCAAGTGCTTACATTTTAAAATGATCTCTTGTACAAAATTAATACGAAATCACAATGTCCATGACTGATGCCATTTTTTAACAGACCTGTTGGCTACTCAATTGTTACTTGGGAACAATTCAACTAGTCAACTAGCGCGGGCTCCGTATCGGTGAAACCTGGTCATCAACCATTCATATTCCATTCATTCATCATTTTACCATAGACATCAGCACCATGGTCATAGACTGTGTCCAGGCAGTTGCCATCTCTTGTGTCCCAAACTTTGATTGTATAATCCCAAGAGCCTAGAAATAAATTACAAAAAAATAATTAAATAATAGCTATGTATCTCTAAATTTTCTTTACCCACCAAAACTGCTTTATCTATGTTTTATTGCACCTTGACTATAACTGTGAACAGCCCCTTGAAAACTCCTACTGGGCTTATGTTAAACAGTTGAAGAGCGGTATGTAAATCACTAAAAGTATGATATTAGTATATTTGACTTAATGAATAAAGATAAAGGACGGTAGAAAAAAACATACCTGAAATGAGGAGGTATGGAATCTCTGTGTTCCACATGAGGCCTCTGACTGGCGCTGTATGACCACTCAACACATTGATGCATGCATCCTGTGTGTAGTCCCATATACGAACAGTACTGTCAAAATACAATCACACGTGCCTCTTTAATTTATTTATCTTTTTTTTACAATACAAAACACAGAAGAATTCATAAGAAATGCATGATAAGGTATATTACGTACATACATACAGTATATCAGCTTTTTTTCATTTATCTTTAGAGTTTTGGGGGACATTTTTTTGTTCATTCATTTGATAATAGACTCATAACTGTTTGTGTTTGAACTCACCCATCATCTGATCCAGAACAAAGTATCCCCTCTCTGAGCGGAGACCAACGGACATGAAATACTTTAGCTAGGTGTCCTGTAAAGACTTTGAGTGGCTGGTCTGAGCTGGTGGCCAGGTAATACACACGGACATTCTTATCCTCGCAACCAGTAGCAATCATATCCCTGTGGGAAAAATTCAGCCATTATAAAACAGCTATACTTACATATAAAGCTTACATGATTTTTATATCATGTAAAACAATATTGTAATATCCTTCCTGGCACTTTGTGGTACATCATGTTTATTAATCATGAAATATCTTGCAATTATGTTTTGTTTTCTGTATGGATTCAGTGATTAAGGAACTGATCTGTGGTACACAAAATATATTGCTGTCCCTGTTAAAAAGGTAGAACATACTTGTTGTTTTGACTCCAGTCACAGCCAAAAACTGCAGCAGGATGCTTGTACTTATGAAGGATTTTACCATCAATGGTCCGAATGATACTGTTGTGGGGTGGGGTGGGGTGGGGGTGTTACACAAAAACTCAAGATACGAAGTATGTAATCAATATTTTTGGCACAATTATGATATGCTGTTAAATAATAATAAGAACAGAAGATGACCACTTACCAGAATCCATCACCACTACAGGTTGCAATTCGCTTTGAATCTTTGTGACTCCAAGATATACAAAATATACCATTTTTACCATGCTGGAGGAGGATTAAACAAAGATTAATAGAGGGTCACAGTTGTTGTTTTTTAGAGTTATGTAGATTTAAAGGATTAAAAAACAGCAAATAAATGATGTGACCTGGGGAAAGGTCACTGTTGAATAATTTTTCTTAATTGTTTTTTTTTTATCCAAACGGTAGGACTGTACCTGTGCAGTCGCAATATACAGTACAACATACAGCAAAATATAATGGGAAAGAATGGGATTTCATGTGAAATCTACAGGTTGTAACTGCACATCTAAAACCTCCTCCTATAAAAATGGATGCAGTGCAATACGGAAAATACACAGAAATATTTTTATAGCAGTGAAGCAAAAAACCTCATTAAAGCGCGTGATTATTTTTCCTTTCCTGATGTCCCAAATAAAAGCTCCATTGCGAGATGTTGCTCCTGCAATGCAGTTTAGGTCACCTTCAAAACACACAGTTTACATTATTTTGTTAAAATTGAGACATTTTACTGAATTTGTGTATACATGAGTAAGTGTGTGGGTGTGTGCTCGTGTTTGTACCTGGAGCCCAGGACAAAGAGTAAACCACTCCTTCATTGCCAGGGGACGTATAAACTGCTGTCAATGTGTTTGTGTCCCAGATTTTGATGGTTCCATCAAAGCTAGCTGTAGCCAACAAATTAGGGTCATCAGGCTTAAACTTGCAGTCAAAGATGGTCTCGACATGGCCCTGGAAATGGACAACTGTCATGAATTCTACCAAGAAACAAATTATATGTTTCAGTTACTAAAATAAATAAATATTATTCTTTTTAGACAAAAATACAATATACAAGTACTTTAATGACAATACCAGGTCTCGTAGAAAGTCCCACTTCTTAGCGCCCATGTCATAGAGCCCTACACCTCCATCCATAAAACAACACACTGCATGACCAGGAGGCAAAGAGAAGGACTGGTTCTGTGACAAGGTTGGGGGAGGTACTGCCTCACTAGTAGAGCTGGTGTACTGGCTTTTACCAGAAGAACAGGAACTGTGAGCTGTTGACAGAGGAGAATCACATAATCTATACCCCAATAAATTAGAATATCATGGAAAACAATTTCAATTTCAGTTAAATTCAAAATTTGAAACTGGTATAGAACAGATTCACTACACACAATCCCCCAAATTTTGAAAATTCCACCAGAGCCAATCTAAATTATTTTTAATATAGAATTGTTGGCCTTCTGAAAAGTACTGTATGTTCATTAGTCAATACTTGGTTGGAGCTCCTGTGTGTGGCAGGTCAGCAATCACCCTGTGGCATTGCTGGGGTGCTATCAAAGCCCAGGCTAGTTTGATAGCAGCTTTCAGCTTGTCTCTGTTATTGGGTCTGATCTGATGTCTCTCATCTTCCTCGTGACAGTACTCATATCTGGTGAGTTTGCTGGCCAATCAAGCACAGTAATATGATGGTCATTGACCAATTTTTGATCGTATTGGCAGTGTGGGCAGGAGCTCAGTGATGGCGATATACAAAATCAGCATTTTCATAAAGCGTGTCAGCAGAAGGAAGCGTGAAGCATTGTAAAATTTCTGGGTGAACAGCTTCATTGACTTTGGACATCAGAAAACGTTGGATCAACACTTGCAGATGACAAGGTTGGCCAACTTGGTATCCCAAAACCATCGTTAACATCGTTGGAAGCTCGACTTCAAGCAACTCTGAATGTGTGCCTTTACACTCTTCTTACAGATTCTCCAACAAAATGAAATATTTACTTTTGTTTAAAAGTAGGTCTTTGCACCAGTGGGCAATTGTACAGTTTTTTTTCTCCTTATCCCTCAAACCAGACTCAGTGAGTGATGATTTAAAAAGTCAGAATGCCTTTGCAGGTGATTCAAGTAAAATATTTGATTGGAGTGTGACTGTGGACTGGAAAACAATAATAATAATGCATTGGATTGATATGGCACTTTCTCTTTTGCTTTCACTCACTCAAAGCTCTCCCAGGTAATGCATTATTCACTTACTCTCACATTCACACGTTGGTGGCGGTAAACTACGTAAGTAGCCACAGCCGCCCTACTGTAGGCACATAGAGGTATGGCTGCCAGTGTGCGCCGGCGGCCACCTCCAAACATTCGCAACAGCCATACACCAGTGCAAACGGCGCAGAAAGTCAGGGGAAGGAGAGCTCCAGTGTCCACATAAACCCAAGTTTCTAAAAAAAAAAAAACGAGAAAACACACAGCACAGTCGCAGCCAAGGGGGGAGGAGGAAACCCGCATTCCCGATCGACAAGATCACAGGCCACCAGCGACGGACAAGAAGAACAGCGGTATGCAAAACAAAAGTAAATAAAATCCCGCCAGAAAGGGACTGTTTTCCATGCCCTCTTATACATGGGACACGTGGCACCAGGAGCAATGAGCTACGTATCTTTTAGGTATTATCGAGTGTGCGCGTGCGCAAAGGATATTCTGTGCTGTTTCAGCACCGCCACCTGGCGTTCCGGACGGACGAAATAGAACTACCACTAACTAACATCTCGGCACTCTGGGCTCATGCATATCACTGGCTTCCATTTCACTCTTCGCCTGAGGGGTCGACAAATCTGCAAAAACTCAGAAACTTAAATCATGCCCCTTTGAACAAATAAATAATCAAACTAGCTACTTTACACCCTACAAAGTCCAAATTGTGTAAATTGTACCTTTCTTTGCAAAGGGAGAGTTGAGGACATGTAAAGCATGAAAGCCCGTCTTCTTCAGTTTAAAACTATCCAAAGGAGTAGAGCGAGACACATTCCATATCCTCAATACTCCAACCTGGGAGTCTGAAAGAGACAAGGACAGCTAAAAATATATTTTCTCCAAAACATTAATACAGGTACTATACGTTGTGAGCTTTATGGAAATGCAATTGTGAAGAGCATTGACTGTTTTAATGACATATTTTGTGTTACTGTACAAAGACTGATTGACTGTCTCACTTTCCAGCAGTTAATTATGTTGCAATATGAAAGGTAAGTCACTCTGTAAGATACCAAACACACATCAAGGCAAAGGGGAACCCACCACACACACACACATTGCTTTTTGTTTACCTCCTGTGATGAACATGCCTGGGGCAGATGGGATCCATGCAAGGCACTGAACTGATGCAGCAGCTGAGGGGAAGCAGAAGGACGTAATACAAGCCAAGGCCTCACTGTCCACCAGCCTGATGCCATTATTGAGGTTGGACACTGTGAAAAAGAGCCACTGTTAAATTTGTCTTGCTGAATATGAAATGACTTGCCACAACATCCCCTGATGGGACAAGCCAAAAGCCACAACACCAGCACTGCATCGGGCCTGTGACCCAATGACCAATCACCAACACTTTACATTCTTCTTTTGATGTTTTTTCCAGGCTGTCATGGCAACCTCTTTCAGTTGCTTTGTTTTGGGGGATTATTACCTTGATTCTTTTCATTAGTAGGTAAAATACATGCTCTATTTTAACAACTCAGAATCTAGAAGAAGAAGAGTCCTGGCTGGGATTCGAGCAGCAAGCACAATGATTTATTTGACAGAGACATACAAATAAGACATATTCTGGCCAGAAGGGATAAGAAGTCACACAAAAAGATGCACTGGTTTTTATAACCTTTCTAGATATACGACCAAGCCTTTTTTTTTTTTAAGGGCGTAACATCTTAAGGTAACTAACTTTATTGACTATTCCAAATAATTGTCCACTCCTACTTATCAGCCTAATTATACAGAAGGATTTCTTTCGGGCACTAGCGTGCGCCACAAGCTTACAGTTGACTTTGTGCTGTATCACTTTGTGACCATTGGGGACGCTGTGGGTCCACGAAAGAATTAGGTCCTTGTCCTTTTCATGCACTGATCTGAACATATGACAGGATAGTGGATAGGCCAAGACTTTTGAAGCCACTTTGTTTTTATCTGCTCAAATGTATTTTGTATTTTGTTGCTCATCGCCCCGACAAGCTCCCCGGATCTACTCTGCCCCACTAGAAGGAAGAGACAAATAGCAGGGCTGGACCTGCTTTTTGGGATTTAAAAAATATAGAAATTACATTGAACAAATAGAAACAAATATAGAAATGACTAGTTTTTAAATGTGACTGAAACTAACATTAGCATTTTGTACCTAATTGTGTAAATCCTGCCCTTGCTAATAGTAATTCAAACACATTCTAGCACAAGGAAGTTCAAGTGTGATTGCATTTCATTCTTATGAGCTCTTACAAAATATAAAATTGGTCTTGTACCTTGCTTTATTATCTCCTTTTTTAGGCTTTATGATTTATATGTAGGGCTTATGAGAGTTTCTAAAATAAAAAAAATAAAAAAAGATATTTAAAGTGTTGACTGTTATAATTGTTTAATTTCTGACTTTTCAGAGAATACAGGTGGTCAAATCAATTTCTTTAGCACTCTTGACTTTAACTTTTTATACTTTCATGATTGTTCAGCTTTACTGATTGTGATCTAGTAAGTTGTTATTTTAATTTTTGATCATATACAACATAACTATTGATGTTGGTTGAAATGCTAAGCTATTTTAGGTTGATACATTAATACATATAAAATTAGACATCTTCATGAAAACATTGTAAACTAAAGTGGGCCGGTCTGAGCCATGAAACTCCAGGGCTGAAAATGAGTCCTAGTCCGGCCCTGCCATTATCCAACCTTTTTTTACTCTTGTTGTTTCGTTTTACCTCACGCTGGTCTCCTCTCACCTTGCGGTGGTGTGCACATGGCGATAGGCTAGTAAGACTACATTTCCCACGAGTCTTCGACACGAAAGCAGGAAGTAGTTGTAGTTACGGTATGATGGAAATAGAAACAGCTGCGTGGTCTTACGGATTGGATCAACCTGTCTCTAATAAAAAACAGTCCCATATCGATCCAGTCATTTTGGCCTGTATTGGACTCGATGCCGAAACAGTGGGTTAAACGGACCATGCCTAAAAATAACCCTCCCAACTTTGGGTTTAATACATGCAACAATAAAATGTGGGAAATTGTGACTGCTTGCGGTACCAATGCCAGTCTGCTGTCAACTACATCAACAATTATTGCTGTATTTCTCCAAGATGTGTCTAACTGCCAGTCAGCCTTGATGGTTACAGGCCAACGGAAATCAACACTCGTTTTACACTCCTTAAAAGGTTGTGGTCTGCATATTGAATGGACAAAAATCTGATGAGTTATAATATTATTAATTTTCCAAACCTAATAAGTAGTCTGTTGACAAAAGATCCCATTCCAGAGCACTGACTGGGTCCTCTTCATCTGTTCCCTCCAAACACTCAGGACGCAACACATGCTTCTGACTTTTACATCCTACACACAGAAAGAAAGAGGAGTTAAGACAGTGTGTATGTGTGTTTACACTTCACAGTGACTGACTCATGTGTGTTGTGTTACAGAGAACAGGGCAAAACAAGAAATGGTTGAAAGTGGATGTTGTGGTCAGAGGTGGCAAATCCAGATCCAGAAAATAAAAACCCTGCCACAAAAACAGACCCTTTGTGCTAGCTAGCTAGCTCCCTACCAGGTAACCAAGCACCCGGGGAGCTAACTAGGGAGCTTGCTAGCTAGCATCTGGGGCTAAAGCCAAACTGTGGCAGGGTTTTTACTTTCTGGACCCGGATTTGCCACCTCTGGTTGTTGGGAACCATCCATAGGCCTACCTGGCTGGAAAATAGACAAACTTCCATCTGTGTGTCCAAATACCAATTTCCCCTTTTTGGTTGGGTGCCATCTGAAGAGACAGATATCAGACAGGAAAGAGTGGGCCTCTTTATGCACTGTCACACCAGAGTCCGAATTCCCATAGGCCCAAATATATAGTGGGCCACGTTGAGAGACAAATGCCACACCATCAGCTGAATTCCAGCACCAACTCACTGTGGCAGGGACACCTGAAAGCAAGGACATACTGTGATAGTGTACATTAGAACCTTGGGACAATCAAACACAGCTTGATTTAGCCATGCTACCTTTAGTGTTGTCCAGTCGTGCTACAGCCTTTTGCTCAGCTACATTCCACACAATGAGCAGGTTATCAACTGAAGCTGATGCAAACAGATCAGGGTTATCAGGACACCAACTAATGGCTGTTATAGTCTTTTTGTGTTCTGACATGATGGACCTCAACTTGAATTCATTGTACTGCTGGTCCAACTACAAGAGACAGACAGAAAGAAGTCATAGTTCAGTGGTGTCCTATTGGTTTCAGTGAAGTTTGGAATTATCATAGTACAATGGGATAATAATATTGATGCTAGAATAAACATTGCCTTATATGTTACATAAAGAACATAATCCAGTATTGTGCAAGTGTCTCTGGTCACTATTTGATTTGTTGTTCTACCAATGCTACTAAATAATTAGCATATATAACCATAATGAGACCCCTGCCAAACTTTTAGCAAAAGTGAAATACAATTAATGGAGTGCTGTATTTATTATTATATTATTTATTCATCCACGTGCTTGTTAATTAGCAGGAAGATGACAGACATGAATGGTGGAATTATGTTCCACCAAAAGGTGAACATGAATTAATTGTATGCTGCATTCTACAAAGTTTGTGGAAATCATTTTTCTTAAATGACCTTGCCAACTGTAACTAATCTATTACAGTATTTACTGGAACTCTGATACGTACCCAAAATCCGCATTCGCTATTCGTCCTGACATCAGCGAACATGTTCCGAATCAACTGGGTTAAATGGGTTACTCATTGTCTTTTTGCAGAAAAACATGTCATAGTCCGACAAGTGAAAAATCTAATTTGATGAAAATGGTAAATGAAGTCCACTTATATAGTGCTATCTGCATAATACTATACAAAGTGTATCAGACTGCAGCCTTTATTGGCATGTTGATGCAGCACATTATTAAACCACGGAAAGGTTTTCCTTCGAGTTTAAAATAACTTACTTTAACCTCTAGGATCTCATGCTGTGCACTGGCCAACGGCAAAACCCAGGGCGTAATTCTTCCTTTGGTCCTGTTTTAAATCTTTTTTTTTTCCCCTAAGAAAAAAGGTCCTGTTTTAAATCTATCGCCATTGTGTTGACTAGCCTCGTCCTAGCAAGCGCTAAGCTTGTTGGTCTCTCTCATGCCCAAGTTTGAAAACTCATTTTCATTTGTTGCTAGGATGCCGTGTGAGGCCAACAGTGAAGTAACGACAAAGGCATTGATACATAACATAGCTGAGCTTTATTGACTGACAACTGAACACATTCGTTTAATGCTCATTAGCCAGCCACATATTCCCATACAGATGCAAATACTTCTGATTAGGGCTGGGCATTAAAGTAGTGACTACTAACATAGTGCTACTATGGAACTTTTCAACTGTAATAAAATATTTTCATAACTTTTCTGATGAAACATTGACTTAAAACTAGTTGAATGGTACCTTTGCCGTGGCCTGAGGGGGTCTGTATCATTTCTACTGGCGCTAAACAACTTTGAGGAGGATGGTAGGAACACTGTCACACAAAAAACTACAAATGTGCTGTCTGCTTTATGGCATACGTCACTTCCCTCTTTCCCCATGCGTTACAAAGACGGAAGTCAATTTGAATGTCGTGAGCTAAAAAATGACGCAATGCGCTTGTCCTCATGAGAATTGTGGTCTTCCTTCAGGCATAACGTTACCGACTTTGTCCATATGGCGACACCATAACCAACGTTTTGTAAAATAAAATTTCCTTAGTTTTGCTTTAAATCAAATTAATTTGAATAATCATCTTTTTCAAAATTGAATTGTGAAAATGAGTAAAATAGTGAAATCAAGGTGCATATAAATAAATACGCTCTTTGCTTCTTCTGGATTATTAAAAGTTGTTCTGTTATATCCAAGCATTTTGAGTTGTAATTTGGCAAAGTGGCAGAATGCTGAATGGGAGGTTTACAAGTTGTGTGTACAATAGTTACTAACTAATTAATTGTGGCATTTAAGCATAATGCATAATATATTAATTGCTTTTTGCTTATTAAGTTAAGTTTAAGTTCAAACTTATTTAAAATCGGTATACATTATTGTCTGAACAGTTTGTACAGGATTTATTTTGGAATAAATGAAATCTTTAAATAAATGTTTGTTGGGTTTATTATTAATTTGTAATCATTCAGAATGACTGGAAGAAAAAAAATCAAGAATTTTAATTTTTGTCCATATTGCCCAGCCTTATTTCTGGGAGGCTATGTTACACATACTGAGTACATGAATGCCATTCAAACATTCCTCTGTAACAATACACGCAACAATATGCTACGACCAATTCTGACTCGAATCCAAAAATTCAGATTCGGTGTTCGTTTTCAATTCACAACCCGATTCGAGTCACTACCGGTTCATGCACAGCTCTAAAACATGAATGAAATATTACCAAGCCTACTAGAAGTTCAATTAAAAGCTCACCGCAGTATCAGTCAAAATTGAAAATGATAATTAGGTATCACGGTGAGACAGGTGAAAATATTAATACACACATAGCTTACCTGGTAGATGTAAATGGCAAGAGTAGCACAGTAGGCGAAGCGGTCTCCACTTGCAGCACATACATCGTTATTCCAGGGCTGACAGCCTGCTGCAAGTAAACCCACCTGCTTTACCTTGGCCATTTTCACCTAGACCAATACACATGCATAAATAATATGAAAGGATTGGTTAGCTAAAGTTCACTCACATATGGCTTATTTACAACAAAACGGATTGGATGGAACCAAACCACATGATACCACAATTTGGGCCAACAGCACTACTTCTACTACGCAATCTTACTTTTGATACATGGTTGCGGTTCTAACAATCAATATCAATTTCACACTTTATTTTGGCATTTATTTTAATTGTGAAGTTGAAATGAAAAATTACTGCCGATGTAAGCCCCATTCATTGCTGAATCAAACCACGCCCATTTCTGATATAGGCCACGCCCCTTCCAAATACAGCTACAGATCATTTAGATGGTTGAACAGATACAGATACAGATAGTGGTTTACTCACTCATCCCTACTTGTTACCAATACTACGTACGTATGAACGGGTATGAATGTGTGTTACGATCAGTGGTACGTTACCCATGCACTGCTAGCACCAATTAAATTCAACAACAGCAAAAACTCATGCTTTCAATTCCGTTGTGTTCCCGGCCATCTTGTCGACTAAGTGATCATATTCTTTAGTTATATACACACACATACTTGTGTCACCTACAAACAAATATCCATCCATCCATTTTATACCGCTGCAGGGTCACGGCCCACGGGGAAGCTGGAGCCTATCCCTGCTGACTTTAGGTAAGAGGCAGTACACTCTGGACTGGTCACTTACATGGAACAGACAACAATAAACACACACATTCGCACCTATTGGGCAATTTTGAGTCTTTATGTAACAAACCTACAAACAATGCATGTTTTTAGAATGTGGGAAGAAGACACAACCATGGGGGAGGCAAGATATAAAAGCAGAGCCTCTGACTATGAAGTTGTTAAAAACTAGGGGTGTCAGGCAATTTACATTTTTTAATGTTAACTCATGATTAATCACAAATTGTATATCTGTTCTAAATGTCCAATAAAATATACAATAAAGTATTATAAAGTAAATAAATTAAATGTTCTAAGTTTCATACTCTTGTTAACATAAAGGTGGAAGAAAATGTTAAACTAATAGAAATGACTGCATCTTTTAGTCATTGATACAGTAATTTCATAATAATTCATAAAATTGTTTGAAGTTAAAATTTAAAATATGTACTGTACTGTACTGTAAAAAAAACAAGTGTGATCTTGATTTGTGTTGAGGTAATTTTTCTGCCACTAGATGGCATATTTGCATTTGTAAAACCTTAGTGACAGCTTAGTCACTAAGCGGTGTCAAACTCCGGTCCTCGAGGGCCCTAGTCCTGCAGGTTTTGGAGGTTTCCCTCTTCCAACACAAGATGATTCCAATCAGCAGGATTGTTATCAGCCTTATGCAGAGCTTGCTGATGAGCTGATCATATACTGTATCAGCTGTGTTGGAGAAGGGAAACATCCAAAACCTACAGGACTACAGGAGTTTGACACCTATGGCTTAGTACATTTTTCTTTTCATATTAAGAGCTATCTTATCTTTAACATCAAGTAACTTGTGATATTCTGCACATTTTTTAAATTGTAAAATACAACTTGACCCCAGTCTCCACAAATATATGCATTATTATTAAATTTATTACTGCTAAATTTTGACATGGATGTGTCTCCTGCGTTGCTACTGGAATTCCCCTCGTACATGCTTTCCAAGTAAGTGGTGGTCATTAATCGCGTGTTAAAAAAATTAGTGGTGCTAAAGGAACTTTAAATTAACTCATAATTAAGGTTTTTTTAATCAACGTACGGCTTTCTTATTTTGTAATAATACTGGATATTAGTGAGCAATAGCGCACTAATTTTCACCGTTAACAATAATAATAAATACAAGAGTCTTAAAGCATCTTGAAGTAGTTGTCGGTATATGTAATAACATATGCTTTATACTGGGATCCAGTTAAAACTAGTAACTGTCTCCATTTCCGCTTATATCACTCTTATCACACAACACCACAATATATACTGTAGCGCCACGGTTTAAGTACTTGTAGGACAAGATGATTACAAAGAGCTACAGTATGTGAAGAGGATTGCACTAATCTGAACAGTCATTGGCCAAGACAACTGCTTATCTCCTAATTGAGTAAAGTTCCAATGGATAATTTTTCATTTAAAATAAATACATAAATAAATAGATAGATAAATAGATGAATAGATGATTAGATGAATAGATGAATAGATAAATAAATAACAGCGATGCATGCTGTGGATTAGACCTATTGGTTCTATGTTAAACCCCTGCAAATAATTGATGATTGATTGAAGTCTTGTTTATGGTGAAAATTGTATTGGAAAGCAGATGGCTAAATTACATTACAGCATAGCACAGGCAATTATGTATGTATGTATGTATGTAAGACAATTAATCCAGTTATAATATTTTTATAATATATTTTTATATTTTATATATTTTTTTTTTACAAAAAAGTAATTGTTACATTGATAAAAATTAGTGCTTTGAAATATTAAGCTGCCAACTCCCTATTTATTATCTTTACGATTTCAAAACAGAGAATTGTCGAAATGTAAAAAAGGATTCACAATTTACCAGTCACAAATGTAAAAAAATAACAGACGCAAGGGCGGGGATCCACTTTTTTATTTTTATTATTTTTAAAATTTTGGGTCCTATTTACTTTGTAGGTCTAGTTGTTCTTTGTTTGATTATTTTATTAATATTCTGTCTTTTTTTCTCTAAAACGTTTTTAGTAGGCCTAATGATACATAGCTGAAATTGACAGCTGCAAGTTCTTCCTTCCTTAACCCACACTTTTGCTTTCATTATCAATTTTCAGCACTGGACAGCAGCAACTGTGTTCATAAAATCTATTTCTCCCACCTAAGATCGTACATTATTGCAATAATCAAACCTGGCAGCAATGCACGAGTGGTTGCAACATTAATCCATGTAACAGCTATAAGAACAGCTTCTGGGTTGATTTGTAACATAACACTCAAGTTCACAAACATCGGTGCAAATAGTTTGCAACATGCTGATGCGATGAAACAATATACTGACTGTAAGAGCACAAATTGACCCAAACTACAGCCACATCACTCAAACTAACTAACTAAGCCCGCTGCAGCTAGTTAGTCAAATGCCTTAATAGTTCTATTATTAGTTCCCCGTTGTTCAATTAAGAAATATATCATGTATAGAAGAAGGTAGATGGTAGCCTTTGCTGCATGTTAAGCACCATGGTTGTGCCTGACATGCAGGTCTTTTTGTCCGCTATTATTTTCATGTTTACTTGGCACTATTTTTCAGTAAAAAAGATGACCATGTTTGCGTTTTTAAGGGTAAAGACTATAAAACAAATAAAAGGTTAGGTGCTAATAGGTCTGTTATGCGTCTCTCTACATTTGTTTTGATTGTAAATAATCATTTTCAATAATGCAGAGGAAGGCTTATTTTGAGCTTGCAAAGTATAATTACTAGATGCGTTTCCATTAGTGTATGATCAGAACAACATTGAAAGGCGAATCAGTGTACCAATAAGCTAACGTGACGTTAGCTACCTCTAGCCCAAATTGTTATATTCACGTGTAAACAAACACATTTTGGAGTTGCATTCATGTGGGTTGTCGATCTTTTATAAGCTTGTGTAGATGACATCAACAGGTTTCAGCACCAGCTAACTAATACGCAAGGAATGTGTCTAACGAGACGTGCATATCGCAGATCACCCTCATCTACATCACAGGCATGCTGATGTCACACTCGCCCTTTGTCGGTATGAGCTGTGTCGGTGTGCCACTACTGCTGCTTGATATTCCTGCGCTAACAGGGTGCTAATTGTTACATCTACATGGTTGTCTGCTTACCATCAGTTACAGGCTGGCTTGAGCACAATGGACAGCTCCTCGATACTGAAGCCGTCCTGCCGCTCTGTTTGGTGAAGTAAGGCCTCAGTGGCGGCAGTGATTGGCCAGCTAGACGGCTTGATTTAATCCGTTATTGGTCGTCCTCACTGCCAGTCATGCACGTACGTCTGTCACTACTCAAGTACGATGCACGAGTACTGTACGTAGAAGCAAATCAAGCCGTGATTTCTGCATGGCACCGTCTCCATTTTACAGTGTGAGATCAGGGACAGCAGCACGTTCACAAGGGATAAACTGTCTTGAATTAAAATGGTTAAAACTTTCTATTCGTTTCATAACCTTAATTGAGCTAAGGCACATCTTTCTCATTAGAAAAACCCCAATATGCTATAAATATAGAGACAAAAAAAACGTGAACTTTTTAATAATCCAATAAAACCAAGAGTGATGGAAGAAAAATATTTTATTCATAGTAATTGAAACCTTAAATCATGCCATTTACAATCAATCAATGACAGAATCCCAGCTATCCCAGCTCAGATGTTAATAGTTAATAGTTAAAGTTGCAGCGGTCAATGAGGAATCTTAACATATTTATATATATATATATATATATATATATATATATATATATATATATATATATATATATATATATATATATATATATATATATATAATTGTTTTGAGTGCATTTCTGCAGAGGAGCTTATGGAAAGGCAAGTTTATTTCTTTAGCACATTTCACACACAGGGCAAAAACTCAATGTGCTTTATATAAGGAAAGACAACATCTGTAAGCATCGATTAACAGAGTAGTTAACAACATTCAGAAGCAAAGCAGAGAAAACAAAAATAGCTTACAAAATGTACTCAAAGAATGTACAATGACAATGTTAAAACATTACACAGCAAACTTTAAAAACATTTAGCATAAAGAGATTTTCTAAGATAACTAAAAGAAAAAAAGATTTAAAAAGGTTTAAAAGACCTTAATCAAAGGTATAGGAAAAAACAAAGTTAACCTGGATTTAAAAGCATTTACACTCGGTGCTGACTGTTGGCAGTTTGTTCCATTTGTGTGCAGCATAACAGCTAAATGCAGCTTCACTATGTTTACTTTGAACTCTGGATCTCCCTCAGCCAACACAGCTGAGGATCGTTATCGGGCTTCATGCAGAGCTGGCTGATTAGCTGATTGTTTGAAACACCTTTGTTGGCTATGGGAGACATGGAAAACAGACTGGATGGTACTCGAGGACAGCGGTTGAGAACCAATGCACTAGTTGACCCAAGTCTGCAGATCTCAAAGCCCTGTTGGGTTTGTAATCAATTAGCATTTCTTGAATATATTTAGGACCCCAACCATTCAGTGATTTATAGACCAACATCAGATTTTTAAAATCTATTCTACCGCTGACTGGCAACCAGTGTAGGACAGGGGTGATATGTGATAATGGACCTTTTTCACACCACAAAAAAACTGAAAATATATCATCACCAGGAAACTCAGCTTCCGGTCCTTATATTTAGCGCTAGAATCAAGATGGATCGCAGAGTATATTGTACACTACCTCAAGCATTTGCCCAAAATCATCTTAGCCGATGTGGAAACTAGCATTGAGAAAACTCCATCAGAAAAAAAAGAAGAATGACGGAAAGGTTGAGCATTGAGAAATTCATCGAAAAGAGGACTGTCCAAAACGCTTCATGTGCGTGTATGTCGCCTAAACTTTTATGAATGGTCACCAATATTCACCCACACATCTCTACGTCTTATGCCCAGTTCAACCTCGGAAAATATAAAAATAATCGCCACATTATTTTGGATAATATTGGCATTCAACCTTCCTTCCAATAGACCCTCAATATAAAAAGCTTAACGTGTAAACTAGGACCAATCGCCACCAAAATGGACATGCACATCTCTAATTTAGGCCCACGTCAAATCTTTTAAATTGGCAATATGATCGACTCAATAGTTTGAATTTTATGAGCACTAAGCGTTTTCAAATGTGCGCCCTATGCAGAATTTGAGAGTATATGCCTAAAAAATTTAAAATTATTACGTCGATCACTTTCACATTTTCAGAGATTACTGTGGGCATATGTAGATACTGTATGTGCATGTGAATTTTTATAACGATTGGTCCTAGTTCTCTGTAATTAAGCCACGTTCTGTCATCAACTGCTGTTGATACCCTTGGCCGACCTGTTCAATGTGTGTTGCCCAGTACACCACTAGTTCGTTTCTTTTCAGGTCTTTCCAAATTGTTACATTGGCTATGCCCAATGTTTGTGCCATAGCTCTGATTGATGTATCCCTCTTCTCTTACCTTTAAAAGTGTTTGATTATCTCCCATAGACGGCTCTTTGGTCTTTATAAAACAGTAATCATAACACCTCAGCAACGAGAAACACCCATCACTCACATGTTCCAATACTTTTGCACACTTGAAAAGTGGGTTGGTTCAAACAAGAAGTTACTCTGTCTGTATTATGTTAACATCTAAGATGTACATCTTCAAACCTCAAAGCGTATGTAGGAATGGAAAAATAATGGTTTGTTGTGATTGTATTGCTGTTAATGTTTTATGTTGTGTTTCTGTAAATCGCTTTGTGACAGCTAAGGCTGTTTAAAAGTGCTATATAAATAAAGATGACTTGACCATGAAATAAAAGCTGGAATTACGAACTATTAGGGATGGGCAACTAAGTATGGATACCAGAATGGCTGGTAGGCTGGTCACCCGCCCTCTTGTGGCCATTTTACAATCAGGAACTAGAAATGAGAAATGAAGAGAAATGAATTTTAAAAAGCCATTAATTTCATGCAATTTGAAGGGGGTAATGCTATCGGTAGCTATACTCAAAAGTTGAGTACTTGTATCGGTCTGTAAAAAATGGCATCGAAGGCTGGATCCAATGGCCTATACATTAGGAATTTTGCTCAAAAGTTTGTGAACCTCTTCAGCATTTGGGACTTTCCAATTGTTTCAACCTGATTTTGTTGTTCATATATACAAACACACACACACAGTATAGATGCGTGGTGATGGGAAAATTAAGGTACACGAGCTATTTTTTCCCTTCTCGTGATTGTGCTTTTGGTGTAACGATGTATTAAATTCCATTTATTTGCATTGACTTTTATCTTTATACCAAGAACACCATCTAGAGCAGGTGTGGGCAAGTTCGGTCACCAAAGGCCTGAGTCCTGCAGGTTTTGGATGTTCCCCTTGTCCAACACACCTGATTCATATGATCAGCAAGCTCTTTATAAGCCTGGAAAGTGATTAACGATCATGTGCATTCGAATCAGGTGGGTTGGAGGGAAACTTCTAAAACCCCCAAACTTGGTTTCAATCCCCGCCCTCATCTGTTCCATGTAAAAGTTTTTTTTACCCCTAAGATATAACAGATTTTCTCTCAAACAACCAAGCAAGAAAATAGACTAAGACCAAAAACAGTGGGAAAACTATTTGAATAAAAATGAAGCTAAAACTTTGTTTTTTTTTTAACCCACAATTCTGCACAACAAAACCTCGCATGTCGATTTATTTAATGTACACTTGGTGGTGCCAGGGGTGAACTACTTGAAGCCTCAATGCTTCCATGAGTTTCATCTCACCATCACTACCTTTTACTATTTAGTGGAAGAGCATTCAGTTCTGCCTCTCACTGAATTACACATGTATGCAAGTGGAACATACCAGCCATCTTAAGTTACTTCCAGGTGGTAAAACTCAAGTGACTCCCACTGACATCGAAGGACCCAGCAGGCTACTGCTAAGCTACTTGCAAATTGGGAATCAAAACGTCCAAAACATTTTAGTACTTGCCTTCAGCAATTTATGTACAAGTCGTTTTCATTGCAAAGCTAAACTGAAAGGGATTTAATCATGGCACAGGAGCAAGTATCCAGAGTACATTTCGAAAATTACATCAGTGGTCCTACTTATGGAGCGGCGAAATAAGTCACATAACTAACCAATATACAAAAGTTTATTACAACAACAAAAACATTTCTATATGAAGGTTTTAACATTAAAATGGCTGCATGTTTTTAAAGAGCAAGTCAAGAAATAAATGCTCTTTACAATGTTTTAACATTCTGATTTGAGTTTGTGGAATATGAATTACGCAGAATCCATTTGTGTTGCCAGTTGCTGTGGACAGACATCACAATACCCAAAGGCTCAGGGAACAACAGTCAGGGCTCACCCGTTCAACAGCAAGTGGCAAAATAGCAGCCCGAGACATAAAACTGGTGGATTTTGCGGCTTAATCCATATTCTACAATCAGAATATGTTTAGACTAGCGGTGGCGCAAACATGCAAATTATTTGTGACTGTACTTCACTTTTAAGTCAACTAGAAGTCTGAGTAAAATGACAGTGAACGAACAGCACCACTAAACTAAGCAGTGCTTGAAGAAGCAAAACATTTCCTTAAAACCTTGCTGATGCATTGCCGTCCAGTGACCCAAGACCAGGTTAAGTCCTTCAATATGGCATAACAAACCAAAAGTTGACCCTTTTAATATAGCAACAAGGATCTAAACAAATAAGGGGACTAATTGAGAGGGGGGGGGGGGAATTACAACTAAATCCCTGAATTTAACAAGGAATAACAGGTCTGATCACCCGAAGAAGTTGATCAACAGGGACAGCAGGCTATACGGTTTGAACACCCACACACAACAAAAAACTTTTTTTTTTTTTTAGCTTAATGCATTGCAAACATCACATGCATAACAAGCCCCTTGCTTAATCATCTTCATCGTCATCGTCGTCATCATCCTCCTCATCTTCGTCCTCTTCATCATCATCATCATCCTCATCGACTGGTTGGGCTTTCTTGGGCCTACCCGGGCCACTCTTCTTGCCAGCATCAGTTTTCCCTGAGCCGCCTGTTGCTCTGTAAGCGGCAACATCCTGGGAATGAAAAATTTTAGGTGATACATTGTATTTCACCACATTTGAACAATGGAAGAGAAATGTTAATACCTTCTCATATTTCTCCTTCAATTTGCCAGCTTTAGCCTCATATGGAGCCTTGTCTTTAGCAGTCTGTGTGGACCACAACTCTCCAAGCTTCTTGGCAATGTCACCAATTGAGATACCAGGGTTCTCCTCCTTGATCCTGGGCCGGTGGTCCGAGCAGAAGACAAAGAAGGCAGAGCTAGAGAAAAGGAGATAATGTTGACACAAACACTCACACTGATACAATTTGCACTTTGTTTCACTTACGGAGGTCTTTTGGGCGCATTAGGGTCCTTCTTCTTCTTTCCTTTTTTTGCACCTTTTGGAGGGATGTAACCTTTCATCTCCCTGTCATACCGGACCTTGTCATTCTTGGCCAGCTCCTCAAACTTCAGTTTTTCCTTGCCAGACATCGTCTACACACAAAGATAAAAATAATGTTATAGGCTCAATGCACTGAACACAAGTTATTTACAACACACCATGTATACAGTTTGCAGTTAAAAAATTTAACAGTACAATAAATTACTACTTATCTTAACGGTTCCACGAGAAATGTAGTGTTATATCCATAACCAAAACAACCAAGGAGGCACTTTTTACCTTCCATCTTTCAGAGCACTTCTTGGAAAACTCTGCAAATCCCACACTGGTTCCTGGGTGCTTTTTCTTGTGCTCCTCACGGCAGGTCGCCACAAAGAAGGCATAAGATGAGGTTTTGCCTCTGGGCTTATTTGGATCCTTTGTCATGGCTGCTTTTTTATCTAGGGATGATGGATGAAAGTCAAACTTATAGGAGTGACATTTAGAAGGGAATAAGACGCTAAAATGCCATTTACTAAGTAAAACCGTAAATAACATTATGAAGGGGGAAGTTTTATGCTATTAATAAATGCAGCTAGGGAGTAGAACTTACTGTTAGTATTGAACAATCATGCCATACAATAAACGGCACAGGCGCTGAAAGATGCTTCATGGCCTTAATCGGCTTTCTGCTTCGAATGGGGGGGGGGGGGAAGAAAAAAAAGACGAGACTCCATTTTGTATCTTCCCGCCGAAACTTAACTTGGCAAAAACTTAACAAAGTGGCCGAGAAACGCCCTATACCGACCCACACGACGTGCTTCGGTTCGTTAAACGCTGCATATGACTAACGTTTAGAGCCCAAAGGAAGCGCGGCCTATCGAGTCAGTTAGTTTCGAAAGTTGGACGCGCGGCCATCGTGCAAAGCTGTTACCCAAATGGCGTTTGAGCTGTAGTTGTTTACCAAGAAGCGGACGGCCTGCGCAGTATGTTACTCAATAACAAATCTAGTTGTGTAAAACTAATTCTACATCGGCATTAACATACACACTTACTTTAAATTTACGACGGGCAGTTTAACATATTTAAATATCTAGAATGTTCGTTGGTATAAGATATTCCTCGAGACAAAGACATGGACGTCGTATACTTCTAATGATCACCAACAAACGGCTTAGATCACCCAACACAAAACAACGAACATAAAATGTGTATTTGTTAAAAAAAAAAATTAAAACCGGGGGGGACAGCGGGCACTTACCTGCTACCAGTTTAGCCAAGCTGCAACGAACTAAAGACAGTACAAAACCTAGCGGTTTTGTCACGGTGTGCGACGCCACACTAACTTGCTTTGAAGTACTTGTATAACTCCTCCCCACCTAGCAACGGATTGGTCAGATCCGATCGTTTCAATTTGAACCCACAGGACGAGAAAGAAAGGTCATTTTTGATTGGTCAGAATAGAAAGGGAGAAAATATCATGTACGTATGACTTGTCTGAATACTGATTGGTCTGTCACGGGTTTTAAACACATGGCGCGAAAGAGTCTTTGTTAGAAATTAAAAAAAAAAAATAGGAAGAAGAAGCTCAGTTGTTGAGCTTCGATTAGATATGACAAAATAACAGTAACTTGGTGACTGGTTTACCCGCTGCCATAAATATGCAAATAGCGATACTGTAATAAAATGTTATTGGTTTTTGTTTTATGGCATTTCTGGCCGAACATTTATGCTTTCAGCAAACTAGATAGATAGATAGATAGATAGATAGATAGATAGATAGATAGATAGATAGATAGATAGATAGATAGATATAGATAGATGTTAGGCACACAGAGTCAACAACAGAATGTATGATGAACTTGTCTAGTGACAGAAATTACAATATTAACCTGCTTTAACCAGGCATGCAAAGTATTTGTATATAAAATAGCAGAATTCAGACGGAAAGTGTTGATAGACTAATTATTTTTATTTTTACGTTATGCCACAAAGAAAGTCATAAGGAAATTGCGGCAATGTTTTCTTAAATTTCCGTTATTTAATGATGTTGATGCTTTATTGCAGACTCAAAGTCCAAACACAAACAAGCCAACTCCACAATCTAAAAAACAAAAAAGTAAAACACACACACACACAAGGTAATATTAATATACACAAAGAAGCATCGTATAAATGCAAACAGTACCAATGTTTCCAGAACTGTTTTTTTTGTATTTTTTACATTGCACTTTCCCCACACATTACAAACTTAACATTACAAAACAAAGCTAATGGTCCATTTTCCATTCAAACCACGACTGGTAGACAGTACGGCGGCGCTGTGAACTTTTCACGCCGTTCACCAAGACAAAAAACAAAGAAGAATGCTAACACTAACACGACACGCCTCTTTTATTATGCATGTCTAGGGCGACGCTAAAGCAAGCTAGTAGGGGCAAATACGTCCGCGTTTTCCATATGCGTGGACGGCAAAGAAATTGAAAGAATGCTGGCACATTGTACTGAATTGCAAAACGTTGCCCAAAATGCCTTACGATTACGAAAAGGGACATGGGAATGAATTAATTCCTTCCCAGTGTATTAAAATAGAGTCATTCAAATTTTCCAGTATTAATAGCAAACGTTTAGGCGTTGACTACAAACTAAACCTCACGAAAACCGGTTGAAAATAAGGACGTTAATACGATTTAATTTCAACATTGATCCGTTTAGTGGGAATGTCGCCCCAGCCAACATGGCCGCTACGTAGGCACGTCGGTTATGTGGGCTGCTACAGCTCACTGGGAGCTCCATCATGGAAACTGAACGAAGACGTATTAAAAGTGCTTTTGAAATTCTCAGATATAAATAGTCTCAAATACGGCAGATTTATAGAGAAATTGCAATACGTACTAACTTGGGGGAAATAATAGGAGTAAAATATAAAAGATGATATAAAATAACCCTTATTATTCTTAAAATTGGTGAAATTTGTAAAAGTACTGAGATAAACCGGAGGGAATAGGTTATTAATCTGGACAATGAAAGTAAACAATGAGAATCAACGGTTAAAATGAGAGGTTAAAATCGGTTTAATTTTAGTACATCCACACTCCAGTCTGGTAGGTGGCAGTAACGCACCGGCGCACTGGATTGGGTAGTGAAGAAAACTGCGAGACAAGATGGATGATGGCTTTGTGGATTCCAACACTCTCTGCCTGTTTGATGTTGACGGGACCCTGACAGCTGCGAGACAGGTAGACAATACATGGGAGAGTAAAAGTGCGTGTCCTCAGATAAGTGGACTCCCGGGTCGGCCTCCACGGTGCTCTTAAAATCACGTCAGCCCTCCTTTAATTTTGAATGCTCAGCATTAGTTTCTCAGTTTCCCAACCTTTATTGGGATTAAATAATAATAATAATAATAATAATGATAATAATTAAAATAAAATAAAAATCTCACGGGACATCACCAATTCAAAATGTCTCCGAACGTGTGAATATTAAACTAATTTTGTTCGGGCCTCAATTTACTCACAAATTTCTTCGTGTGAACACAAAGTTTATTTGTGGGTGGCGTGGTGAAGTGGTCGTGTCGCAACCATGAGGGTGTAGGTTCAATCCTAGGCCAGTGTGACCATGTCGAAGTATCCTTGAGCAAGATACTAAGAGTTAAGCAAACAAGATACCCCAGTTGCTCCTCCCGATGCTGCGTCATCAGTAGCTGCATGAGTAAGCAAAATGTAAGCGTCATCAGTAGGTGCATGAGTAGGCAAAATGTAAAGCGCTTTAAAGGGCCTACTGGAAAAGTGTTATATCAATAAAGTACCATTTACCATATTTGCAGGAAGACAGGTGGATATGGTTTATTGTATGTATCTGCTACGGTGTTATGGAAGATATTTATTATAATGTGTCAGTCTCTAAAACTGTCAATTGGCATAGAGGATATATTTGTAATTAATAAATGATAATATTTTGTCCAAATCATTTCCCGTGCCACCCTTGGTGATCTGTCACAGCACGCTGGTTGTGAACCACTGCTGCAAAAGTAACACGTCCAAGTCACCTCCCGACTTGGGAATCAAAGCCAGCCTTTCCGTTTTTTTTAATTTTCTAAATCCGAGCCGCTGCTCCTTCAAGTCAGTAAGGAAGAAAAAACTCCTTCGCGCTGAGCCAAACTGCATCACGCCCTCCAGGAACCAGTTACTTCTGTAACGTCATTCAGACATTCTTTCATATCAACAACAGCTCTGCTGCGATAAATGTTTGTAAATGATAATTCATGCAAAATTCCTAGGAAATCACAATCACACAGTGGAGTTGTGCCGCATTGCAGGAAACCCCAACATCCGCTAGCCAATCAGATGACAGTAATGTCAAGGTCCTCCTCGGCCTACAGGTTGAACGTGGTGCCATTGTCAGGGTAGTACCGGTACAACGGAGAAGGGCCTTGTGGGGCTACCTGGTGCTTGCGGGCACCATGTTAGTGGTCCCTGTCGTAAATGTTTCTGGAGTCAAAATGTTCCTTTGGCCAGTGCAGTGAACTCATCAAGCACACCTAATTGGTGACATATTGATGCAGTAGGCAGATTACTGGTGTTCAGGGATCACTAAATGTAATTGGGTGTCTTGCTAACATCACCTGGCAACTCACCCCAACTATATTCATTCATTTGAGTTTTCAACCTCAATTAATGGTAAACTGTGTTTAAAGGTGGAGAACATGTGGGATGTAAAAATTATAAAAGTTTTTGCAAGTGGGCTTTAAATACTTAAATATATTTCTTTGAAAAGTATACATGACTTTTTATGACCTATATAAATAATTCTGAACAACCTGTTCATAAAGAGAGTTCTGTGTAGTAGCTGTATATTTTTATGGCTGCTATGCTATTTATGTTTGTGCTGTTGTATCATTTGTGTGCTTTCAGCCTGTAACTGCGGAAATGGCCACTTTTATTGAGAAGTTGAAGACTAGGGTTTGTGTCGGTGTAGTAGGGGGGTCGGACCTCAACAAAATCAAAGAGCAACTGGGAGATGATGGTGAGACACACAAGCGCCATGAAGCAGTGTTTTTCAAACATAGACTAGGTGCCCACAACATTATTACTACTCGCACAGTCGAATGACATACAATATAATAAATGCATCATAGGACACTCTATGAAGATACACAGGCCGTTATACAGACGCTCCCCTACTTACGAACATTCAAGTTACGAACAACGGTACATACGAACATTTCTGCGCGTACAGTATGTCGAAAAATGTTTGGAAAGAGATGCTGTAAGTTAGATTTTGTATTGCGCGTAGTGCTTCTTTCCGCCGCTAATACCGACGCTTGGCGCTGTGAGAGCTCATTGGAGGCTCAGCAACGTGTCGAGGAGGAGGAGGAAGAAACGCCGGTCCCCATAGAGGAGGAAATAACTTTTGAAGCCGATTCCAGCGACGACGAAGAATCTTTCATGATATAAAATCCTCCTCTTCCTCCTCCTCCATCATCTCCTTAAGCATAGAGTACATCTTCCAAAAGTAAGTTAAACTTCATTTTATTTATCTTATTACGTACATGTACATACTGTGTGTCTCTCGCTCTCTCTCTCTAACATACTGTACGTAGTACAGTACAGTACTGTACGTATTCTCTCCATTTTATTAAAAGTTTTTTTCAGTACAAACCAATGCAGGTTACTTGTACAAGCCTTAAACATACTTATATAAACCTTCAATATACTTATATAGGCTTTAAACATAAGTTATAATACAAAATATAGCACTGAAGCAACTTACGAACAAATTCACCTTACGAACGATCGTCCGGAACGTAACTCGTTCGTAAGGTGGGGAGCGTCTGTACTTATTTGTGAGTGTAGTATAGTTCATTTTGGTAATACTGTACTTATCCCCCTGTTTTTGTCTGCAAACAGTGATCCAGAAAGTGGACTATGTATTTGCAGAGAATGGTCTTGTGGCGTATAAGGAGGGACAATTAATATCTATTCAGGTAAGACATTGTCCTCATCAGCTTCTTAAGCCTACTGGATATTGATGCTGGATATCCTGACCATCAAAATGTCCCTACTTTATCTATCTTTAGTCTATCCAGGCCCATATGGGAGAAGAGCTATTACAAGAATTTATCAATTTCTGCCTCAACTACTTGTCCAAGATCAAACTTCCCAAGAAGAGGTATTATTATTTCATGCTTGTTGTCATCTGCATTTTCTTTTTCGTTATGTCTCATTTGAAAGTGTGAAATATTCAGTTAGGTTGAAAGTAGTTTGAAATTTGTTGTTGTGTTTTATTCATTCTTTCCTGGCAGGGGTACATTCATTGAATTTCGTAATGGCATGTTGAACGTCTCCCCAATTGGACGCAGCTGTACTATGGAGGAACGCAAAGAGTTCTATGAGCTGGACCAGGTAACACCTGTGCACTCATTCTGAGAATACCATTTCATTCCATTTATTTAGGCACATATGAAAAACACTTATAAACAAAACAAATGTAGTTGTAACACGTTTGGTTTAAAAAAAAAAAAAAAAAAAAAACATGCCAGGGAAAGCCCCCAAATCCCTCAAGGGGCTTGACAAGTAGGGCTCCCTTTGGTTAGTGTTTAAGACACCATAAAACCCACTGGGTTAAAAGGTGCAGTCGCAGTTATGGGTATTATTTCTGCATTTAAACCATCAGCGCATGCATGCTAAAACATAAGGTAGCATGCATGCTACTTCATACTGCTGAAAATTGTTAAATTAGTTAAGTATCCCTTTAATATTGAAGCGCATTGCTGTGTTTTTTGTGACAAGGAAGTTTAAAACCTTGAACATATATTTTTTTCCCTCTGATTCAGTACAGGCTTTTTGGTTGGAGATGCAAAGCTGGCTAAGGATAAGAAAGCTGTTAAACTGCTTTCCCTGCAGCTGAAGAGGTTTAATTTATTTTAATGCCCTTAAAGCTACTGAACGCAGAAAATTCAATTTTCAATCGCTACTGCCACCTGTTGATGCAAAATGAAACTGCACACACTTCACATTCACAATGCGTACATTACGTCACATCCGCAGAGGGCGGGAAATTCAAACCCGAATCCAGTCTGAAGACTTGGCCAGAGGCTTGCAAGAGTACCCATTGTGAACAGTTAAGGTGTTAATCTACTAATTAGAAGATGTTTCCGTCATAAATGATCAAATAATAAAAAGGCTATTGGAAAGATATTTTTGGGTAAATTGTTGCAAAGAGCATCTTTAATGTGGCTTTTTTTTTATTTTTATTATTCTTTGATTTATCTTGCATTGTTGTCTTTATGTATGCTGCATGGCTCTTTATACAAGATATAGACTTTTTTGGCTGGTTTGAATTAAATGCCTGTGTTGTTTGGGTAGATAAAGTACTACATAAAAAGCATTACAGTGCAATCCAGTAGTTGTTTGTTCAATAAAAATAAAAATAAAAAAGTCTAATAGCGTCCTGTATTGGTGGAAAGTTGTTACTGCAGTCACTCATGTCTTGTCAGGGGTGATGGTATGTTTGACAACGCTAAATCCAACCTAATGATCACCCAATAATAATAATAATAATTTTACTACATCTGTTAAGGACAGCAACCTTAACATTTTGGCACTATCATCTCCTTCACCTGTTTTACACAGAGGTCCTGTACTAAAAAAAAAATACTGCAAAATATGCACATTTCTGATAGCCTTGTCAGAAGAATTATGTTAGCCACCTTTGCATTTTTGACAGAAACCAACAATGGAGAGTAATTGCTACACTATGTACATGTACTCATGTTGACAGTTTAGAGTCGTTGATGTAATGCGTCTCCACTGGTCACATGTACCGTATAATTCTTGCTTCTCGTGATGGTGAGTGGCACACAGACAGCAATGGCGCCGTGTTCCACCATTAAAGAATGAATGTGCTTTTCATGTGCACATATTAATTCAATACATGTTTCACTGTTCAGAGGTGATGATAAATATTTCATTTTCATCCATAGTTGTGTTAAGCTAGCTCCCATATAAAGCGTCTGGACTCATTTCAGTACGCAAATGCAAAAGGTATAAAGACTGCCTGTAGCTTTTGTGTTTTCTGACCCCAACAGAGAGAAAGAATCCGAGAGAAGTTTGTGTCCGTTTTGAAGGAGCAGTTCAAAGGAAAAGGATTGTCGTTTTCCATCGGTGAGTCATTAACGTTTAGAATACCATTCCCTGTTTGTTACTGTTGCTTTCTCTGCAGGAGGGCAGATCAGTTTCGATGTGTTCCCTGACGGTTGGGATAAAAGATATTGCCTAGGGATCATTGAGAAGGACAACTACTCAACCATTCACTTCTTTGGTGACAAAACAAAACCTGTGAGTATGTCACACTTGTCTTCTGTCCTCTATCTTTTTTTCACAATTCACTCACGATGTACTCCCGCGTGAAGCATACCTTCAGGCCCTTTACAAAGTATCAGTAAAAGCTTCCATCGTTAACTGTTTACTTGCATGCCCTGATTCGCTAGCTAACAGACGATCAGACTCGGAGTGATCAAAATGTCATGACAGTCCGAATCAACATGTCCCGAAAGCACCCACCAGACACTTCGCCAACGGCTACGACATTACGACGAGTGTTTGTTGCATGAATCAGACGGCGCATACCCAAGGCCCGGCCACTTCCCGACTCCCGATTGGTGTATGATAGAGGCCTTAAAACACCCGAAACAACAGTGAGCCATTGGTTACAATGGCTT